>NC_085876.1:47736639-47749139 GCF_034702125.1 Engraulis encrasicolus
TGTGGCCAATTTACTGTTTGACACCGTCAGTGAGGTATTGCCGTCTGGTACACTCCATAAATACCGGCTAGTCAAATAAAGTCAAATATAGTTCTGCGGAAAGTAGGAAAACAACGCTTGTCGAAACAGCTCTACAAGTTCTAGGGCCGGCTGAGAGCGCATGATGGCCGCTTTATTACATTTCACGGCCGCGGCCCACCGGGACAAGTCCCCGATCTCCCGATGGCCACTCCGCGTCTGTGTGTCTGTGTGTCTGTGTGTCTGTGTGTGTGTGTGTGTGCGTGTGTGAGTGTGTGTGTGTGTGTGTGTGTGTGTGTGTGTGTGTGTGTGTGTGTGTGTGTGCGCATGTGTGTGTGCGCGCATGTGTGTGTGCGCGCATGTGTGTGTGCGCGCATGTGTGTGTGCGTGCGTGTGTGTGTGCGCGTGTGTGTGTGTGTGTGTGGGTGTGTGTGTGTGACTGTGCGCGCGTGCGTGTGTGTGTCTGTGTGTGTGTGCGTGCAGGGTCACTGATGGCTTTGGCTGGGCCTAAGACAAAGACATCTGAAATGGTCCTAAACCCAATCAATACATACAATGTAATTAGGACCCAATTCTGGGCCCCCTCTCTCTCTGGGACAAATGACCCCTTTGTCCCCCCTTGTCGGCTTTCCTATGTGTGTGTGTGTGTGTGTGTGTGTGTGTGTGTGTGTGTGAGAACGAGAGAGAGAAAGGAGAGAGTGATGGAGAGAGATTTTTTTTTTCTCCTCTCAAAACCTCCTAGAGTTCTGTTTACTAAAGCAGTCTGCTTTGAATTTGCATGCAACCAGATTAAATCACCATCTCCAAAGCATGATAACAGACGTGTGTAAGGTCGGAGTGTGTGTAGTATGTGTGTTGTCTTAAAAGTTGTTTCTCTCCCTCTCCAGAGCAGTGTGTGTCTGTGTATGCGTGTCTGTCTGTCCATACGTCCGTCCGTCTGTCCTCTCCGTCTCCTCTGCATGATAACGATAGGTGTGCGTGTATCTGTGTGTTTGTGTTTTAATGTCATTCTCCCTCTGCTCCCCAGAGCACGATCATGGAGATGTGTCGGGAGTTTCCGGGGAAGATCTCCTGCAGCTTTAACGTCACGCGGCAGACGGAAGACATCGACCAGGAGCTGCAGCCATACTCCAGATGTACGTGCGCACACACACACACACACACACACACACACACACACACACACACACACACACACACGTTGTGTCTCAAATGCCGCACTTGTACACTATATCACTATTACCAGTACACTACAGGAGCTGCAGCCATACTCCAGATGTACGTGCGCACACACACACACACACACACACACACACACACACACACGTTGTGTCTCAAATGCCGCACTTGTACACTATATCACTATTACCAGTACACTACAGGAGTGGAGGCCATACTCCAGATGCACGTCGCAGACTGACACACAAACACTGTTTCTGCAGACTATTTCACATGTCAGAAATGATTGTTGCCCTTTGTACAGGATAGGGCAATGCTTACGCCTCGTTCACACACATCACTGCTAGTTGCTTGCTCAGCGAGTTAAGTCAATAGATTGTCCATGTGTGCCAGCGAGATGAGGAGGGGAGTTGGCGAGGAGTGTACAAGCAATGCGATGTGGGCGGATCCCGAGTTGAAAATATTTTAACTTTGAGCGAGGCGAGTAACCAATTGGAATGCAGGGCTCAGTGCTTCTCGCATGTGCTTTGGCAGTTAAAGCCGCGGGAACGTTAAGCGAACATTCTATGAGCAAGTGGCAAGTAGGCGAGTGAGCTAGTAGCGAGAAACTAGCAGCGACGTGTGTGAACGAGGCTTTACACTACTGGTTATGAGGTGCTGATGTTTACTGTGTGTGTGTGTGTGTGCGTGTGTGTGTGTGTGTGTTTGTGTGTGTGTGTGTGTGTGCGTGTGTGTGTGTGTGTTTGTGTCCAGATGGGCGTATCTCCCAGGAGCAGCTGCGCCCCCTGGTGACGGAGCGGACGCTGTGCTACATGTGCGGCCCCCCTCCCATGGTGGAGAACGCCTCCGACATGCTGGTCGCAGCCGGCCTATCAGACGACCGCATACGCTACGAGAAGTGGTGGTAGAAGGACATATACACACACACACACACACTCTCTCACAAGACTATACGCTACGAGAGGTGGTGGTAGACGGATATACGCACACACACACACACAACAAACACACACACTCAATCTTCCCACAAGACCATGCGATAGGAGAAGTGGAGGAGACACAGACACATGCTGGTCTACGCTTCTACTCTCGGCCAATCTCAAGACTATGAGAAGTGGTAGCAGGGAGACATGCTCAACGCCCCCACCCTCACTCTCCCGCAAGACTGTAGGCTACCAAAGCGGGTGGTAGAAACAAACACTAGCAGTCAGGGAACACCAATGGTCTGCCTGACGCTCTTATGCGCTACGAGAAGTGGTGTTAAAGAGACACGTACCGGTACTCAGTGCTGCGACTCCTAACCTCACCCTCACCCCCACTCCACAATGCCATCGACTTGGCCAATGCCTGAACCTCTCTCCCCCTGCAGCAGTGGCACACAGATTGTTAAAATCTCCTGCTTGTACGTGGAGCTTTGTTTGCAACGTAAAAAACAACATTCAGGGAGGTTGGGAGATCTACTACGGAAACGACCTACTTTTGGACTCCGGACCTTCTACTGTGTTGAAACACACCAGCACAGACTCAATCACTCTACCAGGTGAAAATCTTAACTTTGGTTTAGCCTAGAGCCAGAGAACTAAACGTAATCTTCCACTTCCATCCTCTGCTGTGCACTCAGCTCGACTACTAGTAACCGGTACTGTGGTATTCTGGGAAGGGGCGTTTCTGATGACACCAGGGTCTTGACCAATCAGGAGGAATGTAGCCCTTATGACATCAGAAATTCTCCACTTCTTCCTGATAGCCTGTGATTTACGACTTAGAACACACCCCTCTAGAATACTTTGTTGTTGCCAGGGAAATGCTTTCAAGAAGACGGATGTGAATTCTCTGGGTGTTTTGAGAGTTTATATTAACGCACAACTTTACATGTGGACTTTTTTGAATGGAAAAAAAAAACTTCATTTGAACTGTAGGTGCAATTTGAACTGAAGGTGTGGAATGAACTGAACTGACACAGACAAAACTAGAGAGATCTTCCCCCACCAGATTTTAATATCATTTAATATCATATATTTTTTTTAATATATGATGAATAATATAGTTTCTTTAAATGGCTTTTTATTTATGCTACACTTAAAGAGTGCATAAAGGCATCTGTAGGTGTGCTCTGCTCAGTGCTTTACATACAGGCTTTGCCAAGTGAGGAGAGGAGTCCTCTGTACAGCAGAAATGTACATTACAGTATTTATACAAAAGACTGCCTTGGAATATTTGTTGTAATGCTGTGAGAACATGAACAATGTTAAAGTTGCATTTTTAAATATAAAAAAAACATTTGTGGGACATGTTGGTGTTTTTGTCTCGTAATTGCATCACAACACTAGTCTGATGGGTACAATACATACAGAAAACGCTTGTGATCTCATATTACATCCACAACGCAACAAGGGTGTTTTTTTTTTATTTATTTTTTCAAATACAGCGTCCACACAATACTGCTTGTACATGTCAACAAAACACTTGCTGAAAACAGTGCATTACACATCCATAATACATACAGTTAGGGCCAGAAATATTTGGAGAGCAACACAATTATCATCCTTTTCCACCCTATACCCCACCACAATTGATTTTAAATAAAACAAACAAGCTGTGCATTAACTGTAGACTCTCAGCGTTAATGTGAAGGTGTTAAAATCCATATCGCATAAACAGGAATGAAATAGCAACGTTTTTTGTGTGTGTTGCCCACTTTTCAAGGGATCAAAAGTAATTGGACAGTAGGCTTCTCAGCTATTTTCCAGTCAGATGTGTGTTATTCCCATACTACACCATCACCAAGATGTCAATACAAGGTCTTAGAGTTCATTTGAAGTGTTCCATTTGCATTTCCATATATTTTTACGGAATATCCATGAGATCCAAAGTCCATCTGTCACCATCAGTGATGCAAGCCATCATAAGGTGGAAAAAAAATCAATACAAACCCATTTGAGAGATGGGGAAACATTGAATATGATTAATTCAAGAGTTCAGAATGTTGGAAAAAAGAAATACCAGAGCAACACCAAATTACCTGGCAGACATGGAAGACAAATGCTGTGGATGACAGATAATATTCTGTATCTGGTGAACAAAAACCCATCTCCCAACAGTTGGTCAGATGTAGAACAGTGTCCAGGTGAATGGTGTAGACATGTCCAAGGCAACAATCAAGAAAAAGGTCAAGAACATTGAGGAACACTTCACCATAGGAAATACAGAGGGTTCACTAAAAGATGTAAATTATTGATTGCATCAGAAATAGCAATACCAGATTTGGCTTTGCCAAACAACGTCTTAAAAAGACTGTATAGGTCTTGAGTTACATCCTATGGGCAGAGGAGACAAAAATCATCTTGTACAAGGGTAATGGGAAGAAATGAGTATAGAGAAGGGAAGGAACTGCTCATGATTCAAAGCATACCACCCAATCAGTGAATCATGGTGGTGGTAGTGTCATGGTGTGGGCATGCATATCTGTCAATACGATTATCCCCTTGTATTTATTGATGATGAGGACTACCGACAAAAGCCATAGGATGAATTCTGAAGATTTTCAGGCTATATTATCATGTCATATTAAACCTAATGGTTCTGGACTCATTGGACAATGCTTCACAGTGCAGATGGACAATGACCCAAAGCTTCATCTGAAAGCCACTAGCCATTTCTACCCCAAAAAAGTGGAATATTATTCAATGGCCCAGTCAATCACCTCACCTGACTACGGTTGAGCAAGCATTTCACTTGCTGGAGGAAAAAACTGAAGGGAAAACACCCTAAGAATAAGCAGGAACTGAAGACTGTTGCAATAGAGAGCTCACCATAGCATCACCAGGGATAAAACCCAGTGTCTATTGATGTCTATGGATTGCAAATTACAGGCTGTAACTGACTGGAAAGTATTTGCAACCAAATAATAAAAAATTGAAAGTTTGATGTATAAATACTAGACTGTCCAATTACTTTTGGTCCCTTAAAAATGGGGTAGCACTGATAGAAAATGTCATAATTCCTTCACAGTTCACTCGATTTGGACGCAAACACCCCCATATTAAAGCTGATAGTCTGCTGTTAATGTACATGTTGTTTGTTTCTTTTCAAATCCATTGGGATGGTGTACAGCACCAAAAACATGAAAATTGTGCAGATGTCCAAATATTTATGGCCCTAACTGTATTTCTTCAGTAGTTGTGGAGATCAAAGCAGGAGTAAAAATAACATATGGCAAGTCACATGGGCTAGTATCCATTGCTCTTCTCAGGGATGCCTTTCAGATGACCAAAATCACACTCAATTACCATACCATGCTTGCCCTACACCAGTGTTTCCCAAACTTTTTCAGACCGAGGACCACTTTCCCTATCAAAAAAAGGTTAAGGGACCACCTGTCAACTGATCTGACGGTTGAGGGGTGCTAATTTGACACTCCAGATCACTCACTTTTTATTCACAATGCAAGCCTGTCTTATTATGGTGAAAATAATAACTTCAGCTATGTTTAGCTTTGTAATTATCCAACAATTATGGCCTACTGCTAGCTCGTCTTGGAAAAGTAGAAATCCTCTCACGGACCACCTGAGCTCTGTCGCGGACCACCAGTGGTCCCCGGACCACACTTTGAGTATCACTGCACTAAACAAACTTAATCCGAAGTACTGGTCGTGTGGTGTGGACCCACTGTTTGAATATTCCTTCATCAGGAAAGGTAGTAATTTTTTTTTTTTTTCAATGCTGGAATTTTACCGGTTTTAAATTAGGTGCTGATCTTTGAATTTGCAAACACTTGTGCACCATGTATACTGCCAGGCCACTTTGCACCTACCGGTACATCCATAAATCTGTACTTGCAGTCAGTCACACACTGCTTGTACATTTAAAGAATGATAACAAATCAGTTCTACTCGTCCAGATGACTCGGCAACAATAATGTTGCCAGATTTTTCCTCTCTGCATTACTATCCCAAAAAAAGGGGTAACCAAAACACCAGAGCCATGTGGACGTGAGGGCGAAACAATATAAAACGTTATCAAATTCACTTGAATCTGCTGTGAATGCTGTGTGGATGTAGCCTCAGTCTCCATAGAGTCTGCTGTCCGCTGTTGTGGGCCCATTAATGCAGTTGCATATGAAATCACCTGCACTCCATTTCACAATCCTTTTCACTGAACCAATAAAACTCCACAATGACAATCTAAAACATAGATTTTTTTTCTTTAATGTCCATGATACTGTGTTCGCCTGTTAATCGATCACATCACCTTGTCTGAGGGTCTCCTTCAAAAGACTATGGGATTGCTCTGAAAACAGTCCAGGGAGTCTTTGTAGCTTTTATGTCTTTTGGTGTTTTCGCACGGTTAGGCTCCTTACTGCCTTTTCCCATAGGCCACTACATCCGAACAACATGACGTTTCTGCAAAGAACCTTCCATCGGATCGGTGGGAAACCTAAAAGTTCTCTGACGAACTTCATAACTTCTGGTTCTGGCCGGGCCATCAGCAGACTCCAGAGAACAGAGCATGGGTAGTACCCACCCTCACTTCCTCCTCCGAGCCATGTGGGGCCTCCCTATTGGTGCAGCCATCAGAGCCGCCACACACGTCCTGATGTTCCTGTATAGCTCTGCCCTCTGAACCTTCCTGTGGATGTTGTGATTGGCCACTTCGCTCTTCAATCTGTGTGTCCTTATCCTCCTTATCCTCCTCTCTTTTCATCCCGTCTTTTCTGTCGTCCGTCTCCCTCCTCATCTCTGGCACTCTTACTTCTCTCTCTTTCTGCCTCCTCTCTCCTCCTCTGTTTGCGTCGGACTCCTCTCTGCCATCTGTCTTCTGCTTCACCGGCGTCTCTTCTTTCTCTTTCTTCTCCACCTCTCTGCATCTCTCTTTCTTCTCCACCTCTCCCGTCTCCTCTTCTGCCTCCTCCTCTCCTCCCTGGGGTCCCATCAGTTGTCTTGTCTCTGCGCTGTCTCCTCTGTAGTCGTGCGAGTTTCTCTTTGTCCTGTTCAGCCCTCTGAAGTGCAGCTTCTGTAGCACACACACACACGCACACGCACACGCACACACACACACACACACACACACACACACACACACACACACACACACACACACACACAAACACACATTTCACAGTCAATACGAACCTCTCTTCCATGTACGATGGGTGTTTTTTTGCTAAGCTAATTTTAGGCTTCAGAGAATGAGAAGAGAAAAGGAGTAAAATTAGCCAGCCAGGGGCTGACTCCTCGGAGACAAACCTACTAACACATCTGCTGCTATTTACAGTGCAGTGCAGACACACACAGGCACACATTAGCATACATATGCCACACACTCACTCACATGTTTCACACATAGATTGTATATTACTAACATATACATTCTATGGTTTCACACAAAAAAGAGACTGCACCTTGCTTTTACAGTGCTTTTTAAAATTATTTTTGTATTTTTGTATTATTATTATTTTTGAAACAACTGAAGACATTCCTCTTTCGAGAGAATCTACTAGACTAATGATTGAACTGGCCTTGCCCCAGGGCAGAATCCTGACATGATGTTTAGTTTAGTTTAGTTTGTGAGTGTGTGTTTGTGTGTGTGTGTTCTCGTTATTTCCTCTTTATTAAACAAACAAAAAAACAAAAACAAAAAACTAACCCCTCTTTGTAATTGCACTTGTTGTTCTGTATATCTCCTGTGCACTTTGTATTTGCTTGTGATGTTGGCTTGATTATGTCCTCTTCTGAAAGTCGCTTTGGTTATAAAGCGTCTGCCAAATGCAATGTAATGTAATGTAATGTAATTATTGCACTGATGAGTTTCGGTGTGAGATGATGCCGAAACGTGTGCAGCTGAAGAAGGCACACGCTGAAATGCGTCTGAACAATAATAAAAAAAAAACATGGTATGCAAGGTGTGGCCTCTTTTTTCAAATATTGAGTTGAGCTTTTGGTCCAGCACACACCCTCACACTCGTATGTAAATAAGACTGAAGCCTGTTCCTAGCCTGTTCTTGTGCTGGTTGGATAACATTGTGGTGTTTATTTATTTATTTATTTATACATTTGTTTGTTTGTTTTTAATGGTTGTTTTCCGTAACAACACTCAACAGTGTATCTCCCTCATTTGGTACAGAGGCATAACTGGTGTAACAGCTCTGAAATACAGTGTGTTGTGTTTGCATCATGAATTTTACTTCTACTGTTGCTTGTGACACCTCTGCTTGGGCTTTCACAACAAAGCACTTCTATCTACGATAGGATGGGCTCTGATCAATTATATATTATATTATACAGTATATGCTGAAACAGCAAAGGGGTAGGATGCATACTTTCATTGCTGTGGTGAACGCCGGTCCTATTCACAGTAGGATGCACTCTGACTGCTGTCATGAAGATCAGCAATATTGAGGATGAATGCAAACTACTACATGTACAGGGCGCATCCTATTTTTGGATATCAGCCATGGCCTAATGGTTAGGGAGGTGGTCTTAAGATCAGAAGGCCTTCAGTTCAAATCCCACTCTTAGCTCTCCCTACACCTCTATCCATGGCTTCAGCAAGGTACACTGCTTTGGGGAATGTAACCAATACTCTTTAATATCCGTAAGTCGCTTTGAATAAAAGTGTTAGCTAAGTAGAACGTATTGTCAAAAAGCCAGACTATATGTTCTATATGTTCTATATGTTCTATATGTTTAACATGAGGTACTTCATTTGAAAAGCACTTTTCTATAAGTAGTTGTCTTGTGAGAGTACTTAAGAGTATGGTGAGAGTACTGAAGTACTTGTGTCAAAAAGATTATCTTTAAACAGTGTATTTGTGACCCACTGGGCATTCGGAGCAGATATGGGTGTGAATCTCTGTGTCAGGCGGCTGTCACTCACCTGTTGGCCCCGCCTCCTCCGTAGCTGCACAGGCCTCTGCAGGAAGAGCACCTGCTTGGTGGCCAGGCTACCGTCGCTAGGAGACCAGGAGACAACAACAGGTCAATGGGGATCAGTATACTCACTCAACTCAATTAACTAAACCAACTACCAACTAAAACCAACTAAAATCATCTGGTAAGGGTGTGTGTGTGTATGTAGAGATGTGTACCTGTTTATGTGGATAAGTAAGAGTAGTGCTATTATAGTGTGTGTGTGTGTGTGTGTGTGTGTGTGTGTGTGTGTGTGTGTGTGTGTGTAAGCATACTAGGGCTGGGCGGTTCTGGAAAAAATATGTATCACGGTTTTCTTTATGAACATTTATATCACAGTTCTCTGCACGTTTTTTTTTTATAAGCGGCAATTTTCCCCCACATACCAATGTTTCTGAAGAAAAGTCTGAAATTAAATTTAAAAATGAGATCTAAAATTTATCTCCATTAATCTCCATTTCTATTTTAATCACTTTTTTGGAAAAAAAACTTTTTAAAAATCTCATGAAAAAGTGAACCTTGTGTAGATGAAAACAGTTATCATGTTTTTTTAACGGTATACCGCCCAGCCCTAGTGTGAAGTATATGAAGAGTATTGCGTGCGTGTGTGTGTGTGTGTGCGTGTGTGTGTGTGTGTGTGTACCTGTTGTTGCGTATAATAGGTGTGGGTAGCACACACATCAGCCTCCATCCAAACGGAGCCAATGATAGCAAGAGTGGAGTGTAGTCCGCCTTCACTGCTACTCCCTGGACACACACACACACACACACACACATACAATACACAAGAGGACGGATTACTACCCCAAGAGCCAAGGGGGGCCTGAATCCCAAGCCACCACGCTTAAAAAAAATACCTTAATTATTAGTCTTCATTTATGTTCTCACATTGTGTTGAAATAGCACTTTCAAAGGATAACTTCTGCCAATTTCGACAGTTGTAATGCAGTTATACTGCTAACACTACCATGGACTTGTCAGAACCTGAGAATGTATTTATTTTTTCTTCAGTCTTTTCCGAGATCCTGGTCATTGTAATGGGGACAGAGAATGTTTACATTTCAAAAAAACATCTTGATTTATTCCCAATAACATCCAAAAGATTATGCAACATCAGCAGACAACTAGCAAACAGCGATACCTTTTGGGATAATATTTGGAGTAGGCCTATGTTAAGAAGGTTTTTAATGTAAACAAAGTCTGCCCCCATCAGGGGTCCGTTTCTCGATTCTTGTCGTTGCTAACCTTACCGTTCCCTTGGATTGGTGGTGAGCATCGCTGTCGAGAAAGAGTTGAGNCGCTCTTACGAAGGACGTTGCTACCGTCGTTAGCAAAGACGCTTTCGAGATACGGACCCCAGAATAGCTCAGATCTCGGAAAGGGCTGAGCCAAAAAATGCAGCATCACTGGGTACTGACAAGTCTGCGTGAGCAATACAACTGCATATCGAAATAAGCAGAGGTTATCCTTTAACGGCCATATTTTCATATTTTCTCAGGGGGGAACCCCCAATCCCCTAACAACAAAGGATCTCTAACATCTTCGCTAAACATGCAAAACTTTTGGAATCTTGTCATTGCATGGGGGTGGTCTTTCTTGGCTGGCTGAGGGGCCCATGGAGGGGGGGCTTTCTTAACTTGTCTGGCCCAGGGGCCCATGGAATCATAATCCGTCCCTTACATCACATCACATTACCCATGGCAACCTGCAGTTAATATTACTGGGCATTTGTTAAGGTCTCTGATGGAACATGGAGGATATGGATGAAGGATCAGTCATTTATGATACACACACACACACACACACACACACACACACACACACACACACACACTGCAAAGACCCAGTAGTCACTCTGCTGGTGATCTAAGTTGTGCATACAGTATTGTGTTGTATTGTGCATGGCTTACATCGATGCATGTCCACTGCTCTAGAGTTGTACATATTGTGTTGTGTTGCGCATGGCTTACATCGATGCATGTCCACTGCTCCACCACTATGGCATCATATGGAGTAATAGACTCCTGGCTGTCGTCTGCGGGGACCTGGAACAGGAACACCCCCTCACCAGCAGAGGGGGCTAGAGAGAGGGGGATGAGCATTGAGGTTATTTTTGTAATTTATTCATTTTTAACATTGAGGTTATATTGTACATCAGCAGGCAATGAGAAAAAAATCGGACAGTCACAAAATCACATTTTTCAAAGTTACTCTCCTTTATCAAATTCAAGTTACATTTAAAATACTTATTTCAGTGTTTCAGTGAGCATTGTTTTTACCAAATAAATAAATAAAAAACAAACTATGAAAGAGAATTTATTGTCTATTTACCTGTGTCCTCTAATTGGCAGAGGAATCCGTCAATCAGACTGGCCCCTCTCAGGAAGTGCTGGTTCATGTGATCCAGCCAATGGGCATCCAGTCCTACCATAAGCCCAGCCTCCCATTTCAGCTTGAGTGGAACCGTGATGGAGTAGAACCTCTGGGAGCCAATCGGATTCTTCGTCTGCTTGTACAATGCAAACAGCTGCACGCCTACGTACCATACAAACACAATGAAAGTCAACAGAAAAACTCCTACTGCACAAACAACATGCATCACAATTGCTCAAAGTAACACACACACACACACACACACACACACACACACACACACACACACACACACACACACACACACACACACACACACACACACACACACACACACACACACACACACACTTATGATGACAGGTGACATAAGTACACACTTACAACTCTGAGAGTCTGCAGTTTGGCCTAAATCCTTCGGCCTCCTCAGGATCTCATTGTTATTGTGGTGTGTGTGAGTGGTGTGTATGTCTGGCTGCATCGTGTTGGGCGGCCACTTGACTTCTGATACGATCTCTGATTGGTTGGTCTGGTGCTGCCTGAGCTCTGATTGGTTGTGTGTGGGTGAGGGGGTGGAGTGAAGAGAGGTCAGGTCTTCCTCTGTGTTGCCATGGCGAGGGAAGTAGGGCCCGCCCCCTGGCTGCAGTAAGAGCCCTGTTAGCCACGCCCCCTTATCAGCGTGACCCTGCACCTGCAGGAATACAAGAGTTAAGACGATTGATAAAGAAACAGTTCAGTTCAGGAAAGTTCAGAAGGATTTTCTTTTTTAAAGTATTTGGGGTTTACAAGCCTTTATTGGTTTTTTTTTCCTCAGACAGGACAGTGGAGTAGAGACAGGAAGCGGATTGGAAGAGAGAGACAGGGAAGGGCCGGCAAAGGACCAAGGCCGGGAATTGAAACTGGGTCGGCCGCGTAGTAGAAGAGTTCCCCACCATGTCAGCCACGGTAGGGCCTTCAGAAGGATTTTCTGTGGCCCAGCTCGTGGCCCTGGACTTCTGGGCACTGGACTGCTGTGCTGGCGAC
>NC_085876.1:47754139-47771639 GCF_034702125.1 Engraulis encrasicolus
CAGACAGACAGACAGACAGACAGACAGACAGACAGACAGACACACACACACACACACACACACACACACACACACACACACACACACACACACACACACACACACACACACACACACACACACACACACACACACACACACACACCAGTCTGCAGAACAGTCAGTTATCCAGGTATGAGTAGACACACAGGTGTGTGGCTACAGTTCAGTCTCCCTCTAACATCGAAACCAACCTTATTATGGACACACACACACACACACACACACACACACACAGACACACACACACACACACACACACACACACACACACACACACACACACACACACACACACACACACACACACACACACACACACACACACACACACACACGCACACACAGCTCAGGCACAGGCACACTTGACAAATGCACATAGAGAGTGACAGTGACCAAGTGGTTGAGTTTGATCTCATTTCAGATAGGTGCAGAAGTTTTTAAGTGATATGGTTAAGTCACAGCAGAGGGAGAGAGAGGCGCACACACACACACACACACACACACACTCGCACACACACACACAACCGCACCAACACTGGCACGCACACACGCTACCGCACAAGCTGTAAGTGGCAGCATGGCATAGCAGTATGAATGATGATGATGATGATGTTTGTGTGTGTGTGTGTGTGTGTGTGTGTGTGTGTGTGTGTGTGTGTGTGTGTGTGTGTGTGTGTGTGTGTGTGTGTGTGTGTGTGTGTGTGTGTGTGTGTGTGTGTGTGTGTGTGTGTGTGTGTGTGTGTGTGTGCGTGCACGTGGGTGAGTGTGTGTGTGTGTGTGTGTGTGTGTGTGTGTGTTGTGCCTGCCTCTCTCTCCCTCTACTGTGACTGTGACCATATCACTTAAAAATGTTTGTACCTATCTGAAATGACATCGAGCTGACCCACCAAACAACTCAAATTGTCCAAGCTGCATGCAGATACGAATACAGTATTTACACACACACACACACACACACACACACACACACACACACACACACACACACACACACACACACACACACACACACACACACACACACACACACACACACACACACACACACACACACACTCAAAATCAAAATCAAGATCAAAATCAAACATCAATAATCAAATGCCTGACATTAGCTATATTAACTATAAACTTCAATACCTGCTGCTCATGCAGCCCACCTCATATACTACTTTGTACATATGCTGCTGTGTATTCCTCATATACTGTCTGCTGGGGTTATACAGGACCTCATCATACTGAATATGTAAAGGATGATCCAAGTGAATTAAAGCATAATCGCTTTTGTACATTTGAAGAGTTCAGATGCAAAACCCCCTAAGTGCCTTTTCAGAAAATAATCTTAATTCATTTTTATTTAATACAAAGCTATCAAAATTGCATATTTTTTATTTTATTTATGTAATATAACTATTTATATGTATTATCAAGTACATGAATGTAAACCAAACCAACAACGGGGTTCTCTAAAAATATAGAGGTGCAGGTCTTCAGAAATGGAGTTAGGAGTTACCAATAATACCCCACTTTTGTAAGGGACCTCTCTTTTTGTTATAGGTTTTTTTTTTTGTTTTTGTTTTTTTTTACAGACAGTGAGCTTCAGCCTTCAAGATTTTGCATTAAAGCGTGATCGTGATAGCGTGATAAAGCACACAGTGATGTTGAAATGTGACAAAAACACACATTTAGCATAAATGAACTAAATTTTAACTTTACTCAAATTCACATGGACATTTCAAACTCAACCTTAACAGTCGGAGTGAGTGCAAGGTGTTTTGAATGTGAGTGTGTGAGGAGAGAATGTCACCTACCTTGTGTATGGTTAGAGGATGCCAGCTGCCTCGAACGCGCGTGTAAAAGTGTCTGAAAAGAGCGAGTGACGCTGCTGACAGTTCAAAGTTTTCTGGTCTGCGTCTGCGTCTCTGTCTAGCCTCCCCTCCCGCCTTCTTCCACGCTCAGCCTACCGCTCCACATCTTAGCTCTGCCTCACACACCCTCTCACGCACACACACAAACACATTGTACATCTTAGTCAGTCTACCTATCTCTCATCCACTCTCTCTCTCGTACACACACACAAACACACACACACACACACGCACAGACACACACACGCGCGCGCACACACACACACACACACACACACACACACACATTATACATCTTAGTCACTCTCTCACTCTCTCTCACTCACACACTTCCACAGCCTCCTCAACCAAGTCTGATATGCTCACTCTGCCTCTCTCTCTCTCTCTCTCTCTCTCTCTCTCTCTCTCTCTCTCTCTCTCTCTCTCTCTCTCTCTCTCTCTCTCTCACACACACACACACACACAGCTTAGTCACTCCTCCATTCTCCCCCTCCTTTGCTCTCTCACTTTCTCTCTGTCTCTGTCTCTGTCTCTCTCTCTCACACACACACACACACACACACACACACACACACACACACACACACACACACACACACACACACACACACACACACACACACACACACACACACACACACACACACACACACACCTCACTCACTCCTCATTTCAGCAGTGCCTACTTCCACATCATCTCATTTGCACATCTGTGTTTCCTTACTGGGTGTGATATCTCCATCTCTCTCTTCCATCCCATCCATGCATCTCTCTCTCTCTCTCTCTCTCTCTCTCTCTCTCTCTCTCTCTCTCTCTCTCTCTCTCTCTCCCCTCCCAATCCATGCCTCTCTCTCTCTCTCTCTCTCTCTCTATCTTCATCTCTCCCTCCACCTCTCTCTCTTCCCTCCATCCATGCGCCTCCTTACTGTGTGTGATACTGTATCTTACACCTCTCCCTCTTTTTCCATCTTCAATCTCTCTCAGTTCCTTCTCCATCTCTCTTTCTCTTTCCGTTCCTTCCCCATCTCTCTCTCTCTCTCATTACTGTGATCTCTCTCAACCCGTCTTTCTCATCTCTCAATCCTCATCCCTCCATCATCTGAGAGAGAGAGGAGAAAGAGGTGGTAAGCAGGGATCACGCTCCGGAAGGAGAGAGAGAGAGAGAGAGAGAGAGAGAGAGAGAGAGAGAGAGAGAGAGAGAGAGAGAGAGAGAGAGAGAGAGAGAGAGAGAATCTCCATCTCTCCTCTGCATCATCTGAGTTGTATTCTTACTGAGTGTGGTAAGTACAGATCTCTCTCTCTCTCTTTCCCTCTCATCTCTCCATCCTCTGTGTTGTATCCTGTTTGCGTTCTTTCCTTACTGTGACATTTATTTATTTATTCATTACTTTATTCCATTTGGAGCATTTGTTGTGTCTGTTTTGTCAGTCTCCTGTCTCGCTATCTGTGTCACTGTCGTGGTATTGTGTGTTGTAAGCCTTTTTTACCTGCAAACAAATCTACCTTTTATCACAATTTGGCTACTGGGTTTTAATCGTACTACTAGCCAAACATACCCCGCTGGTATAACATCCTACGCACCTGCCCAACTACAGAGGTGTGCAAAAGCGTCTTTATTGAACTGAATCGTACTACTAGCCAAACATACCACTTGCTATCAAAGTGGCTGTAAGCTTTCTTTTCTATCAGCCAAACTGACTTTTTAGCAGCATTTGGCCGGTTGACTGGTGTTCATCTAGAGCAGTGTTTCTCAACCTTTTTTTAGGCGAGGCACCCTTTCAATTCATGAAAAATTTCAAGGCACCCTAAACCAACAAGCCGTAACATGGCATCGCATCCAATACCACACAAGCTTAGAACAGTAACACATTTAGAGACGTCACACGACCTACGTTCGAAGTTGCAGCTGACTGGGGCGACCTATTGTGCGTAAATGGCAGATGAAAGATTCCACTGACTAGCATTAACTTACCAATTTAAACAAATATGTATTATATTACATAATTTATTTATCAGCCACGTTTCCGCGGCACCCCTGAAGGGGGCCCGCAGCACCCCAGGGGGCCCTGGCACCCCTGTTGAGAAACACTGATCTAGAGCCTCTCCTCATATATCTCCTTCCACTCTCTCTTCCTCCCCATCACTCAATCATCTGTGCTGTTTGTTCCCTTACCAAGGGTGATGTCTCCATCTCTCTCTCTCTCTCCCCGTCATCTTTCTCTTTCTCATTCCATCATCTGTCCTGTCCAACCTTTCGTTTCTTCCTCCTGGCTGCTACCCTTTCTTGTATTTTCAGTTTCCTCTCTCCTAGTGTTGGTGATGAAAGTGTAGTATTTGGGAGAGGTGAGATGAGAGGTGATGTGATGTGATGTGGGAAGTGACTGTTTCTGTTCCTCCTGTCTGTTCCCTAGTTGTCTTAACATCTTTCAAACAAGTGACACAGGGAGCCCTTACCCAAGCGCACCTGCACACACAGAAACACACACACACACACACACACACACACACACACACACACACACACACACACACACACACACACACACACACACACACACACACACACACACACACACACAATGACAGGCTGTTGGGATGCGAAACATTTGGATCAAACTTTAGAAAAAAAGTACACAAAACTACTTTATAAAGTGGAGGCATGCTTGTGCTGGAAACATCTGTGTGTGTGTGTGCGTGTGTGCGTGTGTGTGTGTTCATGTGTGTCATCGTAATGTTATTCACCTTAAGCATGCAGTGGGCAAGACTACTACATAATTCAAAGCAATCTGTCTGGACGACTAGACTGTCCAACAACACACATGCATGAAGGCACGCACAGTCTCATTATGTGGGTGTGTGTGTGTTCCTGACCTGTCTCATCTGCATTATTAGGTGGTGGGCCCAGTCTCATATCTTGTCAGTTCGTTGGTGTTAACGAGTGGCAACTTTATTTTTGCTTATATAACCCCCTGACAACCCATTAATCAATATTCTGGCTGTTGCCATCCTCAAAACTTGCACATTGATTTATAAAAATGATAACAAAAACTAGCCGACCGAGTGACGTCACGTCAATGCAAAGTCAACGAGGCAGAATACAGCTAGCGCGTGCATGCTACCCGGAACCGTCAGATTTCATGGCAAAAAGTTACAAGTTGGGGGGTAAGTGGGCTCACTTGTTGTGTACATGCAAAAGGAAAATATTTTTCTCAAACTTTCAGCAGTGCTCTTTTGCGCTGTTAGTGTTCGACTGTCTGACCATCATTGGGCAACGAGAGATAAATGTCAAAAAGATGACAGGTCTGTTCCCTCAAAGCAATAGAGCAATGAGATGACGGGGGTAGATCAATTCGCCAAAAAACTACGTGTCAGTAAAGAAATGCAAGCTGTGTTATTTTTTCCAGTAACAGGAAAATGGTCAGGAATGAAATGCCTACGTTGTTTCAATGATTAGGTGAATTATCTGCCTATGAAAAAAGCCCGATATGCGGATAAATATTCCCTTTTCAACTTTGAGGGGCGGAGACTTCCCATTGACTGTGCATTATGTGACGTCACCCCAAGTCTTTTTTATTTTCGTTATTTTTTAAGATCAACGTGCAACTTTTCAGCGTGGCAACAGCCAGAATATTGCTTTACATATTGTCAGGAGGTCATATTAGAAAAATCAAGTTGCCACTCGAGAGTGAGAACGAAACTCATTTTCTAAAGGAGCTACGAAATCTAGCCCACCGTCTATATAGGCAGTCCACCCCTCCAGACAGGTGTAGACGCGCGCATGCACATACACATACATACACACACACGCAAACATCTGTCTGGTTTCTAGTCAACATGGTGCCCTAGGCCAGTGTTTCCCAACCTTTTTTGTCTCATGTACCCCCCGAGCCTTTTTGTTGTGCCACGAGTACCCCCTAACTTGTGTTTACATTACTTTTTCTATCCCAGTGTGACTATGCTCCATGCATTTGTTAAAATTAAAATTTTCCAAGTACCCCCTTCAGTGTGCTCGCGTACCCCTAGTGGTACACGTACCCCTGGTTGGGAAACACTGCCCTAGGCGATCACCTCCTTTCCTTTTTGGCATTGACAAATTGGCATCTGTAAACATAATATTCTTCATTCACCATCCCGTTTGCAAATAGCAGACCTGCAAACTCATCAAAGAAAAAAAGGTGACAGTGTACAGCGGGGGTTCTATTTCTATTCCCATGAATGACCTAATTGGCCGGAAAAAAGGTGACTGTCACCAAAAGGTGACGAGTTTGCAGGTATGCAAATGAAAAAATTACATTAGAGTTGAGTTTTTGCAAGATATTGAACAATTCTGTTGTCAGTGACGTCATCACTAGGCCACAAGGAGGCAAGGGAGGACGGGAGTCTGCATATTGGAAGTGACCCATTGTGCTTCCTTTCCTCCATAGAGACGGCACATCACCCACTCAGGAGCCACAGGGAAGGATGCGATGACGAGGGGTGCATTCCAATATGCAGACTTACCTCCTCTACTTGTTCTTGTGGCCTCGCACGTTGCTGACGCCCCGCCCTCTGTCAGCCTAGCCACAACAATTTTGGGGGGACTGTTCTTCATTCACCATCCTAATTGCAAATGAGGAAATTACCGTACATTAGAATTGTGGTTTTGCAAGACATTGAACAGAGATTCTTATAGAGATATGCCAATGTAATAGGTTGCTATGGGCACCTAACATGACCAGGTTCCGGTCTGCCTAAAGGGGCGTGTCATAATACTCCTAGCATTGAATAGAACAGTCCTTAGGTCTGCCTAGGTCTGCCTAAAGGGGGGGTTTCCCCACCTCCCCCTTGCAATAATAGAACCCGGAAACAATGGGCCAATGGAACCTCTCTCTCTCTACTCTCTCTGCATTGAATTAATTTTCTGTCATCAGTGACATCATCATGAGGTCACAAGCAGGCAAGTGAGCAAGGAAGGACGGAAGTCCGCATATTGGAATGAACACAATGATTGACTTGCACACTACAGTGCTTGATTAGAGCAGCAGGCTATTAAACACAGCACACCAGAGGGGGGAATACTAAGAAGCTGGATCAGTAGTAAAGCAGGTTAAGTTAACCTTGTGGTAGAGGTACAGTAAATCACCTAATAGAAGAGCCTGGAGTCCTCATTTTCTTATAACTAAATGATGCCTGCAGATACATCTATTGGCAGGTTTACCACTTCCTTTAGAGTTAACTAAGCCTGGTAAAAATGTAGGTGCTGGTAAATACTGCATTTTACAAAGATTGAAAACAATGCAATGCAAAAAGCACACAGATGAGACACACCAACATGGGAAGCGTGTGAGAAAAAGGAGTGAGATGGTGACGGATCAGAAGCCCCCATCTGTGCTGAAGACGCATATATTAAAATTGTGAATAATTGTGATTTTACCAAATGGTTTTTGATAGCTGGGAGTTGAAACAGGCCATCTAATTCACAAACTATCTCTATTCTCTGCCTTTCAAGATGCCACGTGTATTCAGTGCCCATTCTATTGCCAGATAGAAACTTCTCACTTCGCCCTGCAAGCATCATAGAGTACAAGTAAATGTTTATCCTGTCCATTCCGAAATCTTTTCATTAACATTTATGAATTAGAAACTAATATTTATTGGTCTGACCAAAGAATAGCATGTTTAGCTGCTGTAGATGTCCTATACTAGGAATTTAAAGTGCCAGACACAGAGAAGATCCACCTTTTTATGTGTTAAGTGTGTTGTTAACCCAGTCATACCGAATACTTAGAAATTGATGGTGGTGGTAAATATTCATGAAACAGATAACATTTGAATGGGCAGCATAAATTATGGAAGCAAAGTACTCAAAAAAATATTACTGGTAAGCTCCAGAAGTAAATGTTTCAGATTACAATAGAAGGCAAAAATAAAATACGATAAGATTCTGGTTGCTTGATCATTCTTATTTATTCTTTTTCTTATTACACTACAAAAGAAAAAAACATGGAACAGGAAACAGGAAACGTGAACTTGTGAAGAAGCTCCACCCACTAAGAAAGCACCTGACCATCTGCTCTCACACCTGATTGGTTGTACACAGAAACTTTCCAAACAGGAAAAATTATTCCGCAGAGAAAACAGAAAGTGAGTAACAGGTGGTGTTAAGGCACGTAGAAACAACTGGCTGTTATGAAGCCGTAACAAACACTTCCTACACCACACAGCCGTACATTTGCAGAAACTTCAGCTCCCAAACAGAACAGGATATGACATCAAAAACAGGGAAAAGAAATGACAGGGTGGGCTAAAATGAGCAGCTATCTTTAAAAGCACTTAAGAGACCGACAGGAGAGTTGTTGCACTGTACCTGCTCAGACACACACTATTTTTTTCACATCTTAGTTGCGATAATTACGTTAAGAATCATTAATTCTTTAAATCTTATAGAAAATCACTCACGCTTATAGGATTAAAATTCTCAAATGTGGAACACAAACTTTTTAGTGCAAAATTAAGTGACTTAACTTGTCACTTCTAACAAACGAAACACCCCAACTCCAAAAACAAGTGCAGAAGAAGTAGTGCTGATAGAACATGTGGTTTAGTCCTTCATTTATGTCAATCAAATCGCCTAACAACTCCCCCCGGCAAAAAGCCTCCAATGGCGCGGGCCGACTCAGGTTGGTCCCGCCCCACTGAGCTCAGAAATGTAATGCAGTGATTGGTCCAGCTCATCATCCCCAAAATGGCGGCCAAACGCCACCAAAACAAACTGCTGCAGCAAAACACTGACAAGAGCTGCTCTTAACACCGGACAACTGACAGGAGGCATGTGCGTGTTACAGACAAGCCAAATCCCTTCAAGTGATTATTAAATTCACCCATCATAACAAAATGACCGTATTTGACACGCAAAATTAATGTAAATAATTAATTATAGTATCAATTTCCAGAAAGAATATTAAAAGCAAAAAACAGTGAGAAGTACATGTGGTTGTTGATACTTAAGTGGAAAGTTAATTAAGTCAATTAATACCCGTCAGACTGAAAAAACAAAACAAAAAACGAATCAACAATACACAATAACAATAAATGATACTGTACTCAATACAATACAAAGAAATTTTGCAGCAAAACAAAAAAAAGAGAAAAAAGCAGAACTATTCACCAAGACAAAGCTGAAGTTTCCAATTCTGCCAGCCCTCTGGCAACAGCATCAGAGGGGGCACCAGGCACCAGTGCAGTGGTAATAGATACACTCCAATAAAACCCTGAGACTCAATTATGTACATAAAATATAAATATGCAGAAAGATGCAGCCCCCATTCCTTCACTCAAAACACACAACACACACACACGCACACAAACACAGAAATTGGACATGGAATAGCATCCTGCAGACCAGTGATGGAGAAAAGGCAGTAAGAGTCTCCGTGTGGCTGTAGGAGCGGAGGGTCGTAAAATTAGTGGCGGTAGAGATGTCCTCTTCTCCTGCCCATTATGCACAGTGCCACGACAAGAACCCCTGAGAAAGAAAGAAAGAAAAAGAAAGAAAGAAAGGGAGAAAGAAAGGAAGAAAGAAAGACAAAGAAAGAAAGAAAGAAAGAAAGAAAGAAAGAAAGAAACACGTGTGAGGAAGGTGAAAGGAGAAAAAGTATCAACAAGGATGGAGAGAGAGAGAGAGAGAGAGAGAGAGAGAGAGAGAGAGAGAGAGAGAGAGAGAGAGAGAGAGAAGGGGACGGACGGGTATATAGAGGAAGAGATGGTTGGATATAGAGAGAGAGAGAGAGGGGAAAAGAAAGAACTCGGTTTAAGCCTTGACCTTAAGTAACCCCCGGACCAAAGCACCTCAAATGTGTGAAGCCATGTCTAGCATTGTAAGAGAACGAAAGTGTCTGGCTACTGCTGAATCTGAAATGTTCACTGGTGCACAACATACAGTAGTAGTGCATTACGTAGAAAACAAAACAATGCAGTTGACCCTCCTATTCAGACCACGAGTGAACAGTCCATCTATCCCTTTAGGAGCACTGTGTGGGTGACTACTGCATAGAACGGAAATGAATTAAAACCACATCTGACCTTTTAAGGTGCCGGTATGCTTGCTGTAGGATACGCAAGCGCGTGCACGATTTGTTCATGAACGCGTTAACATGCGTATTTAATGTCAATTTTGCGTGCGTTGGACACAGCAAATGCGTGAGGCAGGTGCGATATCTTCAAACTCGCTGGGGGCGATCCTAAGAAAGACTGCAGTTCCACGTGTGTGCTTGATATGAAAACGACAATGGCAGCAACTTTTAAGAGCGACTCATTGAGTTTGTCCAAAATTTCAAACATTTGTGATCATACTTCCTTGTTGCACTTTGAAAAAGGAGCGTGCACATATAGGAGTAGTAGCAGTATTGTTTCCTTTCCCAGGGAGCGAGTCTTTTTGTTTTGTTGTTTTCCTTGCCTCTGTGTTCCCAATTTCCGAATCCCAATGCTGCGTGCTTTCTGCCCCCTGGATGATACCGCCAGTATTTTGCGTTTGTTGGTTAACTGCTTTTGAAGCAACAAGTAAGCATGTGCAGTCGGTTGCTCGCGATGACGCGCGTAATTTACAGCTTGCAGCAAGCATACTGGCACCTTAAGGCCTTCTAAGGACACTGCATGGGTGACCCTACATCAGGAGTGGGGAACCTATGTCTCGAGGGCCACTGACGGCCCTTGAGGCCGTTTTATCAGGCCCCTTATGCAGCTTCCCATGAAATATGATATATTTTGCAAAATAATCTTAGAAATTACATTTGCCAAACAATTAAGTTATATTCAGGGGACCTAGAGATGGTGGGGTCTGTTTTAAAAGGTGGCTGCCTTCAATAAAGGTCTAAAGTGCAGGGGGAAATCCTGGTTTGTGTTCATAGTACAGTCCTTGGAGGACTTTTTCGGCCCTTTGAAGGAATTTGAAGTGGCCCCTCGAATGAAAAAGGTTCCCCAGCCCTGCTCTACATAGGGTGCGTTCCAATAGGCGACCTTGCGTCCTCCACTTGTGCTTGTGGCCTCATACCAGGAAGTAATACGTCATGATGACATCACTGACAACAGTATTATATTTCAATATCTTACAAAAGCTGAATTGTAAAGTAATTTTCTCATTTGCAATTGGGATGGTGAATGGAAAAACAGTCCCCCAAAACTTGTTGTGGCTATGCTGACGAGGCGAGGTCTATGGGGCGAGGCCACAAGCACAAGTGGAGGAGGCAAGGTTGCATATTGGAACGTACCCATAGACAGGAAGTGAGGTAGGAAGGAAGGAAGGTCAAAATGACTCTTGCCTGCACATGTGGTCAGTGCTAGAGGGGAGGGAGCAGAAACTACAGCAACGTCAGTAATGTCTGCACACCACAGTCCACATAGTTCTGCAAATACACACAAAACAGGGAAATGTGAAACTTGGAAGTTTGAATGCTTTAACTCATTTGAGGATCCTTACATTTTCTTTTCTTTTAGTTCTTTTTTTGGGTCTTTTCTTTTTTTTTTACTTTACTTATGATAGGACAGTGAAGGTGGCGACAGGAAGCGAGTGGGGAGAGAGAGATGGGGAAGGTCCAGCAAAGGACCCTGGCCGGGAATCGAACCTGGGTCAGCCGAATGGTCGACGAGTGCCCTACCGTTTGGCCACGGCAGGGCCGAGGATCCTTAAATTTTCATTCAGCTGTTTCTTAATTAGCCATTTCTAATTCTAATTTACTCATTTTCGCAAATGTATAGGATACTTTGGAAATTCGAATCTTAGAGCAGGGATCAATGCGTCTGTCCAATGTGCAATGATGTGCATCTGTCTGTATAAAAATCTAACTGCAATTTGGACCAGCAGACCTGATCATAGGCAGCCTGTAAGAGTCAGACCAACCACTTCTCCCTCCCTCAACACTGCCTCCTACAGGTGTGATGAGGTATGGCACTGATGACAGATGATGGCCGCGTTGAGCTCTTACCTGGTTGACCAGTCGAGTCCTCTGCTCTCCCGTCCAGTGCGGAGATGTATACTAACACACACACACAAAACACACCATCAGTATTATCGTTCTTGGGTGTGTGTGCGTGTGTGAGCGCGCGTTAACATGGTCTCTTGCCAGGACATGCTGGTATGTGTTGGCATTAGTATAATCTACAGGCAAGACGTGCTGTTACTTATTACTAGTTACACTCTCTTATTGGTCCCATCTTGCACTTAATTGTCTGTCCTGTTAATGTCAGTCCTGCGTATGTCTATGTCTTTGCATGGGATCGAGAGAAATGCAATTTCAGTTTCCTCTATGACCTGTGAATATGAAGAAACTGACAATAAAGCCGACTTGACTTGACTGTAAGGTGTGTATATGTGTGTGTGTGTGTGTGTGTGTGTGTGTGTGTGTGCCCACCTGGTACGCAGCGGCGGTCTGTGCGTATCCCATGGGCATCTGGGGCATCATGACTCCAGGCATGGCAGTGTACGGGTACGGCTGAGGAGGGCACACAGACACCAGACACACACAATGCAAAACCCATCAAACACAAGAAAGGCACACGTCAGCAGTTTTCAAGTTGTCAGAGGACGCACTCAACTTCTTGGAAAAAATGAATGTCTTTGGGTGCGCGATAAAAGGTATCAACTGAGAAGAAAAATCTGCACTCACAAACTAAGTAATGAGACTTAGTTTGCGAGTGTGGATTTTTCTTCTTACACGACAGCAGTTGGCATCAGCTGACAGAATGGTAAGTTTATTCAGTGTTGCGTCAAGGCTGTGAGCACGAGTCCCTTGAGTAGTAGAATCATAAAGAAAAAGACATCAAGAACTCACAAAACACACAAATGTCTAGCATACATACATACATGCACAAAAGACTAAGAAGACACAGTGCCATCATAACATTACACATGACGAATCCATTACCCATTATGCAATAACCACCACAGCTACAGGTGCAGGCTAGATGGAGCGCTCCAGTGTGGTTTGGCTGCGTTACAGCACACAATATCGCTGCCAAGCAGTTTTTTTTTTTTACAATAGACACTAACTCACTGCCAAACATCTTTCTAATACATCAACACCTCGCTGCCAAGCGTCCTTACAATACACAATACCCAACTGCCAACCCCAGTGCAACACACAAAAACCCACTGCCAACTACTCCTGCAATGACAAGAAGAGAAGGGGGAAAAGTACATTTTAGCATCCACAATTTATTTTGCACTGAGGAGGGCAGAGGGGTGCTCCTGCAAGCAGCAACCTGCAGAACAGGGTTTTTTTTGTGTCTTTTTCGACTTAATTTGATAGGACAGTGCGAGAGGTGGACAGGAAGCGAATTTGGAGAGATGGGGAGAGGTCTGCAAAGGACCAGGGCAGGGAATCGAACCCGGGTCAGTGGAATGGCAGGCGAGTGCCCTACCGGTTGGTCACGGCAGGGACCAGAACAGAGCTTTCAGAGAGGGCATGAGTACTGCTGGCCCTGCACAAGTAATTGCTCCATGTGTGCATCGACATATTTGCCTGACCATCACGCCTGCAGCCCTCTTTGAAAAATGGGCTATCGATATGTGGCATTCGTTTTCAAATCCTTGGTAGCCAGGTTTAAATAGCAACCTAGGGGCCCCAGGCCATCTTAATCTTGTGTGTGTGTGTGTACCTGTATGTACTGTCCCGCTGAGTTGATGACGGGGGAGTTGGTGGGGGTGGCGAGGGTGGGGGGGCAACAGCTGCAGTAGATGTACTGAGGAGTGGGCATCCAGGGGGCACCACCCACCAGGTGGGACTGCATGGAGCCTGTGGACAACACACACACACACACACACACACACACACACACACACACACACACACACACACACACACACACACACACACACACACACACACACACACACACACACTTCAGAAAAGAAACTATCCAGGACCCCGTTTCTTGAGAGCACCGTTGCTAACTAGGTAGCAACTTACCGGTATACCATATGTACTATAGTTGGTTGCCAATGAGAAATTGCATTGCAACCGAGTCTCTAATGGTCCTCAACACCCTTATTCACACTTAACTAAAGGGTATTCTTTAGACATAACAGTGCGATGAGCTAGATAATTCATCACTAGCTCATGTAATAATTCTATATGTAGCATATCCTGTACGCCAGGGTTTCCCAAACTAGGGTGCGTGCACGAGTGCGCGGCCTGCCACAAGGGGGTGCGCAAGTTTAATAGAGCAATGGCTGAGATGTCTGTTTTTACACAGAATTAATGAACATTAGGTAGTTTTTAATTGTTGGTGAATTGTGAATTGCTGGAGGGATCCATCCGAAGTGTATTTTATAACTCCTAGACTTGTCATGCAACAAGTTCCATTGTAATGATGGCAGAAAAAAACCCCGCCCGGTCTATTGGAAATGAGAATTGCCCAAAATGTGCAACTGTGCAACATTCGCTTAGGGCAGGGGTGTCAAACATACGGCCCGCGGGCCGCATCCGGCCCGCCAGAGGGTTCCATCCGGCCCGGAAAAAAAAAAAAAAAAAAAACGTAAAAAAAAAAAAAAAAAAAAAAAAATGTTGGATGTTAGAATGAGTGAAAATGCAGGAAATTACATCTAAGAAATAAAACAAATTCTGGGATGTTAGAATGAGTGAAAATGCAGGAAATTACATCTAAGAAATAAAACAAATTCTGGGGGAAACAAATAAAACAAATTCTGGGATGTTAGAATGAGTGAAAATGCAGGAAATTACATCTAAGAAATAAAATAAATTCTGGGGGAAAACCCCCAGACCACCTACCAAAAATAGCTGTCCCTTATTTAATTCATTGACGGTTATCAATGAATGAATGAAGTCAAGGAAATTTTGCATAGGATTATCAGTATTGCATTGCTTTCTACATATTCAACACACTTAAAACGTGATAGCACTGAACACTAATCCTCTGCTTTACGTTTTTTTTTTTTTTGCGATGATGTTAGTAATGCGGCCCGCTTGAGGTCCACATGGGTTGTATGCGGCCCCCGGACCAAAATGAGTTTGACACCCCTGGCTTAGGGGGTGCGCGAACCACATTGAAATGTAACAGGGGGTGCGCAGGGGAAAAAGTTTGGGAACCGCTGCTGTACGCCAATACTTTGGTGTTATTAAAGCCATGCACTAGCACTGTTCAAGTAAGGTACCAACCACAAACAGATAACGCACAACACATTCGGATCCTGATCAGTAAATAAATATCCATACTGTTCCTCTAGTCTAGGTCATTTAATACAAATGCTGCACCTCAAATACATTATTTATGAATGAATGTATGATGTTTATTGTGCAGCATTCAATAACAGGTTCAAATCCTCAGATGATTCCTGTTTTTAATGCAAGCAATGCAGTTGCTTAAACTGAACAACAGATGGCGCCACATCCAAATCATCTAATGAGGCCTTGACTTTCACATTCTATTCAGTGATCATATCAGGCATGTGTAGAAAAAAATATCAGTTGCTGACACCCTAAGAAATGGCTTCACATTTCCTGCCATTTATGTGCATCGTTATCGTCATCTTCGGGGTGAATATATCAACTGTTCAACTGCACCGCGAGGGTTTGGAGCCAGAGGGGCGTAAGTGGCATTTGACCAACTTTACAGGAGAGCCAAAACAAAATTTTGACCACTATTTAATCAACTGTATTTATTTACCTTTAACCACAACATCATAGCCATGAACATACTTAAATGAGGTAATGATTAATTAACAATATGATGTCATACTGAACATATTCTAAAATCTTGAAAATGGCTAAAAATACTGAACAATATAGCCAAATATGCACGATACGCCTTTTGGGCACCAAACATTTCAAGTGTTTAGAGAGGAAAAAGGACGTATTTGCTTGTTCTTGGTTAAAAACAATGTGATGAATAAGTCATGATTTCTTCCTTTTATTTCAAATACTGTATACAACAAAGACATTCTGAAGTGTCAGTACATCCACTTCTCAATCTAGTGTAATGTAATGTACCCTGGCCATTTCCATCCTATACAAGTACACAATTCAATGTTCACCCCTGTTTTCGCATCCATTTAGTGCTCCAATCTAATTTATTACTTCATATGCATGTTTTCAATTTCAAACACTTGAACAGTGGAAGATTTACTGTACTTACAAACAGTTCAATTTCAATTATATAGTTTTTATGCACTTCACTTTAGCATAGGCCTTCTGAGCCTATCTAAGCCATAGGAGTGAATGGAGATACGCCCTTTTGCCTCCAACACCGATGGCCACTTCTGTGTAAGGTCTTTAATGTTTTGTTGTTTTATTCAATATAGGTTGAGTTCTGATATGTATTTTTGGTACAGTTAGATAGAGCTCATCAAGACGTTTAATTTGATATATATAACTCATTTTTGTCAAAAATGCCACTTACGCCCCTCTGGCTCTAGCCCTCAAGTTTACATGCTGATGGACATGCAGAGGCAACTCTATAAGCACACACTTACGAGAGCTCCTCTCTTTCATGATGGCTGGGCCCAACTTCAGTTTTCTTCCTTTAAAACTGATCTGTTGCTGTGAACAGATACACATACAAGATATTATGTCATTCACAACAATAGGCCTACATCAAAAAGTTGAGAGTCTTTCTAATCTAACAGATAAACATACCAAAACTCGTGCATTTAATAAGTCACTGCACTTACGTCAACGATGGTCTGTATGTCGACGTCCTCATTGAAGTACACAAAGCCATAGCTTTAGGCAGAGATGGAAATGCATTATTACAAGACAATGTTTAATCGAAACAAACTGATGGAAAAACCAAGGCACACCGAATCTACTTACCCTTTACAAATACCTCCGCGGTACGTTATTATTTTAACTTCCTTTATAGGACCATATCTGGCAAAGAAATCTTTTATTTCGTTCTCGTCCACCTTAACAAAAGAGTAGAAAATCCGCGTCATCAACTGATCAAAATACAAACATTTGAGGCTTCAACCTGCTTCGGTCTCTCGCTAGAGATCGCCCACCTTGGTGTCGATTCCACCAACGAAGAGAGTGTTGGGCGTCATTTTGCCCTCAGGTAATATGTAGCCATTTGAAAGTTTCAGGGAAGGCCTCATCGGAATGCCGTTCACGGTCCGCTGTTTTGGAATATCCTGTAGAAACGATATTTGAATTAAAACCCTGCACAATGCTGTCGATTGAAATATATGTCCTCTTCCACAACCACCGTGTTGTCGATCGAGTAGGCCTGACAAAACGTGGAAAGCGATAGTTCTAAAGACTCTCAACTATGCGCGAGACAGTTGAATTTGTGGTCAATTGTCAATTACCGCCTATGACCAAAATACATAAACCTTGTGATTTGAATTTGTAAAGTGGAAGCAAGCAATGAAATAAATAATATACTTAACAATGACGATGGCAAAGAAATGGAAAGCACCTTGATCATTTTCACTTGGTGTTCGATCGTCCACTGGCGGCAACAGCTAATGGATGCTCCTCGTGCTAAAGAACTCTCCTACTTCTAACCTTTGACGTAGCTAGCTCTACGGCGTAGCTAACATGCAGTTAGCTTCTGTAACACAAAATGCACGCTTCTACAACGTGATCACAAATACCTGATGC
>NC_085876.1:47774139-47784139 GCF_034702125.1 Engraulis encrasicolus
TTTCAACTTGGACCCACACATTCTGTGACCTTTTGCTATGCCCCTGTCTGACACTGCAATCAGGAAGTGATGTTTCATTCATTCATTCATTCATTCATTCATTCATTCATTCATTCATTCATTCATTCATTCATTCAGTGCAAGGGAGTGCAAGATGCTGAAACTCAAATAACAAAACATTGTGGGCAGTTAATGGCTTGCCCTTTAGGAGTCTGGCACTGTAACTTAAAGGTTCCCCGAAGAAATGTCAGTGTGCCACTGAGGAGTAACCCTAAAGAGTTATCTGAGGAACCTTACAAGTTCTCAGAGGAATCAGTGTGTGACAAATTGTCTATGTAAAAAAGGTCTTGCCTTGTCTCGCCTTCTAGAAAGTTCCTCAGAGAACTCAGGAACCAGAACCCAGGAACCCGAACCCAGAAAGAAGTCCAACCTTTCAACATCCAGGCTACATATCAAGATGGCTTGCATTGCCCTTTCAGTTCATATGATGAGTTACTGTTATATCATTTTAATGCAAACCCTCTGCTCGTGTTATTAACCATGCATGTTTACAAAAGACACAGAGATACCTGTATTTCCGCGGCCACTCCCAGGGGCTGCTCACTCCACAGACGGCCCATGTGGAAACTAAACATGTTCTGTCAACCTTCATGAATATATAGGCTACAGTATATGAAGCCTACAACCTAGCACAGTTGCAGTGTGAAAATGCCTTTAGATTGCCACTGTAGAAGAAACCATAGGCTCTCTAAGGAACCTTGGGGTTCCTCCTAGAAGTTTTGTATTCTTCAGAGAACTTTATCGTTTCCTCATAGAACTTTAAAGTTAGGCTAATCTAAGATCAAACTGAAGATCCTTTGTGGAAACTTCACGTTTTTACAGTGTGGGTCAGACTGGCTACAGGTTCACTTCACAACTTATACCTTGTATGCGTATACAGAGATATTTACATAGGCTAACAAGTCAAGTTTCAAGTTCAAGTCAAGTTTATTGTCAATTTCTTTACATGCACTGGTCATACAAAGAATTTGAAATTGCGTTTCTTGCTCTCCCATGCAGACATAGACTAATCTAGGTAAGGACATAGACAGTATAGACATAGACAGTACTCATACATGGACATAGACAGTATGGACGTAGACATTGCTCATACAGACATTTAAAGTGCAAGACTGGACAACAGAAGACTTGTAGAGAACATACATTAAGAGGAGGTATTTTGTTGTGCTTTTTCTAAAAGTCCTTTATAGCGTTCTGACATAGTAATAGTAGCATTTGAAGAAATAAATAATTAAAAAAGGTTTTTATTAAATACACCAGCAGCAGTATGTGTGTGTGTGTGTGTGTGTGTTTGTATGTGTTTTGTGTGCGTGTGTGCGTGTGTGCGTGTGTGTGTGTGTGTGTGTGTGTGTGTGTGTGTGTGTGTGTGTGTGTTTAGTGCAGGTAGAAAGTGCGGTGTGCGTCTGTGTGTGTGTACCTGTGTATGTGTGTGTGTGTGTGCGTGTGTGTGTATGTGTGTGAGTATGAGTATTGTGTGTCAGTGTGTGTATGTTTTGGGTTTAGTGCAGAAAGTGCAGTGTGCTTGTGTGTGGTGTGTGTGTGTGTGTGTGTGTGTGTGTGTGTGTGTGTGTGTGTGTGTGTGTGTGTGTGTGTGTGTGTGTGTGTGTGCATGTGTATGTTTTGAGTTAGTGCAGGTTGAAAGTTCAGTCACAGATGTAGTAGTGCAGGTGGAATGTTCAGTCGCAGATATGGTGGTGGGGATGAGGGGGGGGAGCGTTGTCAGTGGCCTGGCTGGCTAGAGGCTGACAGTGAAGGGAGAGTGGGTTTGAGTGTTCAGTATCTTGATTGCTTGATGCATCGTGCTGCTTGCAAGCCTGGTGGTACGGGAACGGAGGCGCCTGTACCTCTTTCCAGAGGGCAGGAGGCTGAACAGTTTGTGTGCAGGGTGGCTTGTGTCTTTGATGATCATCAGTGCTTTTCGGGTGAGGCGTGCGGTGTAAATGTCCTGCAGGGAGGGGAGTGGTACTCCAATGATCTTCTTCGCTGTGTTCACAACACGCTGGAGTGTCTTCCTGTTTTTCTCCGTGCAGCTTCCTCCCCACACTGTGATGCAGCTGGACACGACGCTCTCTATGGTTCCTCTGTAGAATGTTGTCATGATGGAGGGTGTAGCACTTGCCTTCTTTAGTTTGCGCAAGAAGTAGAGACGCTGATGGGCCTTCTTCGCCAGTGATGTAGTGTTGGTGGTCCAAGAGAGGTCGTCGCTGATGTGCACTCCAAGGAACTTGGTGCTGCTCACTCTCTCCACAGCATCACCGTCGATGGTCAGTGGTGGCAGTTGTTTTTGGACCCTCTGAAAGTTGACAAAAATCTCCTTGGTCTTGTTGACATTCAGCAGGAGGTTGTTGTCTTTGCACCATCTGGCCAGCAGGTCTACTTCTTCTCTGTAGTGGGTCTCATCGCCCTTAGTGATGAGGCCCACCAGTGTTGTATCATCCGCAAACTTCACTAGATGGTTAGTGCTGTGGGTCGTTTTGCAGTCATGTGTCAGCAGCGTGAACAGCAGGGGGCTGAGAAACACAACCTTGCGGAGCCCCCGTGCTCAGGGTCAGGGTGCTTGAGGTGTTATCCTACCCCGTACTGCTTGTGTCTCTGCATCAGGAAGTCCAGCAGCCCAGTTGCAGAGGGAGGTGCTGAAACCTAGTTTGTCCAGTTTTCTGATGAGTTGTTGTGGTATTATGGTATTGAATGCTGAACTGAAGTCAATGAACAGCATTCTCACATATGAGTCTTTATTGTCCAAGTGGGTGAGGGCTGGATGGAGGGCAGAGCAGATTGCATCCTCCGTGGATCGCTTGGCTCGGTATGCGAACTGGTAGGGGTCCAGGGTGGGGGGTAGGGTGGCTTTGATGTGTGACAGGACTAGCCGTTCGAAGCACTTCATGATTATGGGCGTCAGTGCTACAGGACGGTAGTCATTGAAGCATGATGGTGATGATTTCTTCGGCACGGGTATGATGGTAGCAGCTTTGAAAAAGTGATGGGATGACTGCTTGCTCCAGAGAGATGTTAAAGATGTCTGTGAAGACATCCTTCAGCTCTTCTGCACAATCCTTCAACACTCGGCCAGGTATGTTGTCTGGGCCAGCTGCTTTGCGTGGGTTGATGGTGGCCAGTGTCCTCTTCACACTGGCAGAGGACAGGTACAGGGGTTGATCATGGGGGGGAGGGGGAGTTTTCTGTGGATGAGTGTCATTTTGTGCTTCAAAACGGGCAAAGAAACTGTTCAGGTCGTTTAACACATCCATACCAAGTTTACAGGGCTGCTGACAGCCTTAACTGGGCCCAGGTCAAAGTCATCTGAAAGCCCCCCAATACACACACTGTAATGGGGACCAAATTATGTACTGGGCCCCTCATCTCCCTGGGCCTTGGACAACAGACCCATTTGTTTCCCCCGTCAGTGGGCCTAACTGTACTTTATAAGTCTATATATACAGGGCTACCGGTATGCAGATTAGAACACCCTGCTCTACCGTATAATGACTCAAATGAAGTAGTGGTCACATTTATTTGTGTCCATCATGTGTGACCGAGGTGTTCCTGCACAGCTTGTCCCCCCTCGGGGCGCGAACCTGCCACCTCGTTGACGCATCGGTTTGGTAATGGGAGGCACAGTACAAGACGGCTGAGCTAAAGGGCCGGTCTGATAGCACAATGCTACCGCACTGTATTGAGGCTGCGGGAGGGAGGTTTACTAACATTCCATGCCACATTCTGCTAGTTGGCCCAGACCTTGGCATAGTCAAGCTGAATCTCACAGGCGGACGCCTCCAGTGTCTCATCTGTGTTCCCCAAAGGCCTGTTTTCACTAATGAGTCCCCATGGGCTAGCATAATACTGCAGCCCGGCTCAACAAAATATTCCTCCTCCTCCTCCTCCTCCTCCTCCTCATCATCATCATCACCATCCTCATCCTCTTCATCTTGCTCCTCCTCCTCCTCCTCCTCATCATCATCATCAAAATCATCATCACCATCTGCTTCCTCCTTCTAATCATCACCATCCTCCTCATCACCCTCCTCATCCTCTCCACCTTCCTCCTCCTCTCATTATCATGATTCTCCATCATCATCATCATCATCATCATCATCATCGTTACCATCATCATCATCATCGTTACCATCATCATCATTACCATCACCACCATCATCATCATCCTCCTCCTCACACATCCTCTTCCACCTTAGCATCTCCTCCACCCCAATCATCCGTATCTTATTCATCATCATCGCTAAAATAGCTGTAGCTGCGGACAAGAAGCATAGCACAGCAGCATTGATGTTGTTAGAGAGACTTTATGGTAGTAGAACTGTGAAAGTGATGTGAAAAGTGAAAGCCCCTTGGGAAACTCCAACTCCCATTGTCATTGTGACACAGCACTCCACAGCACACAACAAAATTGCATTTATGCATCCCCTGTGCAAGGGGGCAGCCCTCAGTGGCGCCCCTAGGGAGCAGTGCGGCGGGACGGTAGCATACTCAGGGTACCTCAGTCATGGAGGAGGAGAGCACTGATTGATTACTCCCCCCACCAACCTGGCGGGTCGGGAGTCGAACTGGCAACCTTTGGGCTACAAGTCTGACGCCCTAACCGCTTACTCATGACTGCCCGATGAACTGAATGGTATGTCTGATTGTTTTTTTTAAATAGTTCTGATGGGCATAGTACCCTCTTCTTATCAGAAGCAAGACTAGGACTATAGATGTGCTTTTGGTGATGAGCTGTAAAGAAGCTGCAAGACATCCAGTACCCATATTGTTGTGTTGAAATCTCTCTCTCTTTTTTAAAGTATGTTTTGGGAGCTTTTGGGGCCTTTATTGCGACAGATAGTGTGAGAGGAGACAGGAAGTGAGTTGGAGAGAGATATGGGGTTAGGCTGGGAAATGACCCCGGCCGGACTCGAACTGGGGTCCCCATGGGCATGCAAGCCCAAATGTAGGGGGCTTAGTGTGCTGCGCCACAGCGCCCCAATTGTGTTGCAATCTCATTGCCATTGCGGGTGTAAGCAGGGGTGTCCTTCAGGGGGATAAAGTGTGACTAAGTCACCAGGGCCCCATGTATGTAGGGGCCCACACGCAGTCCGATTTATGAAGATATATGGAGCTGATTCTACATACATAGGGCCCAACATTTTTCTGCTACGCCCCTGGGTGTAAGTGCACTACTGGCGTGTTCTCTGACCTATCCAGGTGTATCCTATACCTCCTACGGCACCTGGGTACTTACTTATTTATTTATTTCATTTATTACAAGGATAGCCCCTTGAGCTGTGCCATCTCATTTTCGAGGGGTCCCTCGAGGGGGTATGACTGTCAAGAGAGCGACAGTCCCATTCGGGCTGCTAGCAGAAGGCGTTCCATTCGAAAGGCTACGGGAGAGTAGACTATTGCGCACGAAACCCGCAGCCTCCTAAACATTTCGTCACGCCACAGGCAAGTATTGGATCCGATAGCTGACAGAGCCTGTTATTTCGAAACGCTAAACTACGCCTGTTGAGGAAGTGGCGGTGATTGCGCTGGTCTGGTGTGGCAGCTCTCAGCCAGCCAGGGCGTCTCTCTCGCGCTCTCACGCTCCTTCGTCCTTCCCCCGTGAGAGAGTGTAGTCGTTGGCGACACTGTAAATCACCACCAGCAAGATCACATTCAAGGTGTTGGTCTCCGCCAGCAGCCAGAACATTACAGGGACTTGGGCAGGCCATTGAAAGGGACAATAGGCTACGCGGCTCATAGGCTATTGACTACTGCTGTTGCTGTTCACATTGTACTCGACAGGACTGAGTGAGTGGTGGGTGGGTGTCGACATTCGCAGTTTTGACAGGAAACGGGGGGAACTTTCGTTTTGTTCTCAGAACGCCATACCAGACAGAACAAGCTCCAGTTGGATTTTTTTTACTGATTGAACGTCTATCCGAATAGAAACCTCATTTAAAAGGAACAGACGAACACGAGTCGAGACGGTAAGCTGCCGTTTCCTTCCCTATTCTGTTAGTGCTCTCAGTGTGTCTGAGGAGATAGAGATAGAAGCGTCGTTCTGGTGGTGTTGCGAAGTCTACTGGTTGACAGCCGCTGCGTGATGAAGACGACGAGGGGAGATAACGGCAGCGGTCGCCGACGGATGTTCTCATCCCCCGTCTAGATTGCAGAGAGACAGCCAGGCAAGCTGCTCTGGATGCAAATGCATTTGGAGAGAATGGCCGGGCACGGCGATGAACAACACAACAAACGCTTGTCCGCTCACATGAACGGATACAAGGCGACTCAGCCGAGCAAGAGGGATAGTTCTACGCATGGTGAGCGCGAGGCTCGGTTCTCGAACGGGGGTTGCCAGGTGACGGGAGGGCACCGTGACCGGGATGGGGAGGACCCGAGCGAAGTGGTCGAGGCGGCCAGAGCTGTCACCGATCTGAAGGAAGAGGAGGCGGGAATACCCCGCAGGAGCAGCATCATTAAGGTAAAATAATAAACACTCGCGTCACATGGCCTTCAATCATGGCATGTCTGTCCATGTCTGCTCGCCCTCTCTCTCTCTGTCTCTCTCTCTCTCACACACACACACACGCGCGCGCACGCAGGCTCGCACGCACGGTTTGGATATCTTTCTCTCATGCGTTCCATGCGTGTGTGTATGTGCCTGCCAGTGTGTTTGCGCGTGGTGCGTACGAGAGAGAGAGAGAGAGATGGATAGGGAGAGAGAGAACTGTGATAAGACTAGAAGCATTTCCAGAAAAAGTCCCTTCATAAGGGTGTCAGAAGCATTTTTTAGTAAAAGTTGGGAACCTAGTTTTCTAAGACAATTAGAGTACCCTGAATTCAGCTAGCCTGGTTCCCAAGCTGAATTTTGAGTTTTTGACCATGAAATGGGCAAAAAACAAAATGGCCACCGAAATTCTTGATTTTGGGCAGAATACGTAGAAAGTACCACTTCTCCATGGAAATAAATGTGCAATGCTCACATATTTGCATTTATCATGTATTCCTACACTTACACAAAGGCAAATTGTCATGGCAAAAAGATAAAAAATACTATAATTACGCAGTTCTAATAATAAGATATTCTCGTAAACTGGCATTCAATAGCAATAGCTTCCATGAAGCACATTATCATACAAAATTGTCATTTAATAACATTTGGAAAGAAAAAGAGAGGCAAAGAAGATAGTATTATCTAAAAGACTAAATATTGGGACATGAATATGTCCCCTGTTCTTTGAAGGAGATGAGTGAGCCATCTCTATGGGAGCGCACTCTCAGCTGTACGATTAGCTGAAGACCTTTGCAATCACGCCAAAGGTCCAATCAACTGTGTGGGCAGGATGTCCACTTTGTCAAAACCGAATGGTTGCGTGCAAATAAGCCACTTTGATGCCAAACCTCTCTTCGGCTGTCGGCAATAAGGTTGTCTTGAGAGATGGCTCACTCATCTCCTTCAGAGAACGGGGACATATTCATGTCCTAATGCTCTCTTTCAGTCGAATCGTTCGCATATCTATGGGAGAGTTACAATCACTCCCGATTGCTGGTCCAAACTAGGCAGAACTCCAAGAGCATCCTGTAAGGATAGCGTTCCTATCACCCTACAGACAATCAGTGGTCCTGCCCAGAACCCTATGTTCCTGTGGCAACGTGGTCACATCTAGCCGGTAGAACCGGACAAAGGTGGCGGGGTTGGCCCAACCAACCGCTCTGCACACCTCTGAAACTGCTGCACCCTTGAAGAGAGGACAAGATGTAGAGACCTGCACTGGTAAAGTGAGCCCTAATCTGAGCCGGGGGTTGGTGACCCTTGGACTCATATGCCAGGGCAATGGTTTGAACCAACCTCTATTTCAAAACTGTTAGCCCTGTAGAGGGCTTGATGAAGCACACAAACAGCTGCTCAGTGTTCCTAAAAGAGTGAGTCCTGTTCATGTAGATGCGTAAAGCGTGCACAGGGCACAAGTTGTGTTGTCACCTCTCTTCCACAGATCTGAAAGGTGGTGTGCAAAAGCAGTTTGGAGAGGCCCCTCTTGGAGGGGCTCGAAAGGGGCCCCACACATAGCCTCCAGTACTAGAGAGATATCCCAGGAGGGTATCGTCTGATGTAGCACGGGGCGTAAGTATCTAGTGGATGGGCACTCAGAGTGTTGGAACCGAATCCTACATGGCACGATGAAATCGTTGCAAAGTAGACTTAAATGGTAAAGCCTTGTCTCCCCCCAATAAGTCTTGTAGGAAGGACAACACCATCGGTACTGAACACTTTTGCGTTGGTCACACTAGCGTTGGAAGACAGACCACTTCAGGTTATACAGTGTCAAAGTAGATTGGGCCCTGGCCCCTTAAATTGTCCTGATAACGTTATCCAGAAAAGCGATTAGGTTCAAATGTTCCCTTGCCAGACCCATAGGGGCAGGTGGCCCCTGGGCTGGGGTATGTCCTCCTCCTGGTCCGTTGCCAGACTCGAACCTGCAGGAGAGGGGAAAGTAGCAGGAGGGGCTGAAGCCCCTATGCTCTCAGCTGAGGCCCCTGAGCCCCGTGGGCTAAGGGGGGACAAACCCTGAGAAATCTCGCTTCCTTGCAGGAGGGGAAAAAGGGAGGCGTCAGGCGAAGGCGCTCGTGGTGCATTATGCAGGACCTTTGGAGCGCGCCATGCCTGGTGACAGGGTGCGCTTTCGTGCCAAGCGCAGTGGCCTGCGGTGATGCCCAAGGGGCTCCAAGGCAGCAGCTCGAGCTGGGGAAGCCACATCAGCCACTAGGGTGGTGGTCAGTACTGTATGAGATTCTCTGTGGTGGCAGGGAGTTGGGATAAAGAGTCGTCCACCTTAGGCAGGAGATGGAAGCACCTTGCCAGGGGGGAGTCAGAGTCTGACTCCACTGAAATTCTTTGCCAGCAGTCGACCGTAGTCAAGAGAACAAAGGGACAGAGCAGGCTAGAACTAGTCAAGCTCTCGTAACTCGTGTCCTTCAGGGTACTCGTGACCTCAGTCAGGAGACGTGAGTCCAAGGAACCGGGTACACACAAATGTTTGTAAAGAACTTTTACTCCGTATTGTTTCTAATCTGCCGTGAGTAGATTCCGTCATTGTGAAGTTTCTTGCTGCCATGGGGAGGACACTGTACATTTCATATGTTTGATCTGCAATGTGTGATCTCAGGTTAAAAGAGAGTGTCCACCTACACAAAGCTGAGGCTGTCGGTGATCACAATGATGCTCTTTTATTGCCTGTGACATTTACCCACTTCATAGCCTGATCAGAATCTGGCCAAACTTGTGAGCCAATCTCTTGACCACAAAGTGGCCTTTTTGGAATTCAGACAGCTGACTCATCAAATAGATACACTGGGCCCCATTGTGCATAATTAAGATGGCCATACCGCTTAAAGTAGGGCAACATTAGGCTGAAAGAGTGAAAATTCAGATCCCAGGTAGCTTCACGTTGTTCTCTTGTGTATTGCAGCAGAACAGTAACCATATCCATATACTGCCACCAGTTCACATCATCAGATTGACTCTCAGCAATATCATGCAGAAGATTTTTGTCCTTTTCCTGATACTGGAATGAAATCAGTTCACTAGTTGTCTGAGGATCATCACCATTAGCCATCCTAGCAAGACAGGTAGACCCTAAAGGGATTGCAGAGTAAACTTGTGTGCCATGGCTTTGTTGGATGCCTTTCCTGCCAGAACAAGTTCAACAGGGCCTTATCCAAGCAATCCACCATCCATACATTGGTCAGTCCAGATCCATTCATATGTTCTCCTAAGTCCTCCTAGGCGAGGTATTCATCTGTTGTTCTATTCTGAAATTGCCCACTTTAACTCTTTAAGTCTGCAGTACAATGCTTGGTCAACTGTGATAACTGTTCCTGTCCAAAATGGGAAGATATGACAATGCATCTGTATTCAGAGTATCAAAAACGTGTGCAGTAGCGAGGACTATTGGCAAATGCCCCGCAG
>NC_085876.1:47796639-47806639 GCF_034702125.1 Engraulis encrasicolus
CACCACTACGTCTCCACCCCCCCCTCTCTCCTCCTCCTCCACCCTCTCCACCCCTCCCTCTCCCTCTCTAGGGGTCACCCAGGGACGTTGGTGTTGGGGGGGGGGGGGGGGGGGGAGGGAGATGTATCTGTCCGCTGCTCATCTCCTTGAAACCCCCTCAGTACCCATAACAAACGGCCTTGCCGCCGGAGATCTCTCTCTCTCCCTCACCGGAAGTCTTATGCGTCATCCTCTCCTCTCACTGCAGCAGTGTCCTGTCCTGTCCTGTCTCGCACTATTGCTTTTCAAACGAAGGAGAGATTGTGTGGTCCATGTACATACTGTAGGTACGCACTTGCTCTCTCTCTCTCTCTTTTTCCCTCCTCTCTGTCTGTCTCTCTCTCTCTCTCTGCCTCTCTCTCTCTCTCTCTCTCTCTCTCCCTCTCCACTTACTGCACTCTTTATTCCTCCTCTTTCTCTCTCTCTCCCCTCATCATCCCTCCCCCCTTTTCGCTCTTCCTCTCCCTCCTTCATTTTCTTTCTGTCTTCTCTCTCTCTCTATCTATCTCTCTCTCTATATATATATATATCTCTCTCTCTGCCTCCACCCCTCTCTCTCCAGGATTTATTTGTTTCTCCTTTATTTCTCCTAAGGTAGTCACATTGAAGCAGTTGCCTCTTTTCCAAGTGGGCCCTAGCCAAGAAAGCAGCAAAGACACATAACGCACATTCCATAGGACTCACAATACAGATGAAAACTAACAACTCACAAAAGACAACATATCCACAAAAAAGCAAGGCATACAAGATTAAAGGACCAGTTCAGTCAATTTCAATATGCTGTTGTATTGCTCACGCTACCCTTGACTTGTCAGTACCCGGTTGTGCCACATTTTTATGAGCAATTCTAATGGGGGCAGCGTTTGTTTACATTAAAAAAAAATAACATAGGCCTACTCCAAATATTTTCCCAAAAGGTACCGCTGGTTGCTAGTTGTCTGCTGATGTTTTATAAGCTTTTGGACGTTTTTGAGAATAAATAAAATAGTTTTTTTGAAATGTAAACAAAGCGCTGCCTCCATTACAATGACCAGGATCTTGGAAACGGCTGAAGAAGAAGAAAAAAAAATCTCAGGTACTGACAAGTCCAGGGTAGTGTGAGCATTACAACTGCATGTTGAAATTGACTGAACCGGTCCTTTAAGACATTAAAAGCATGCAGGACATAGCCATGCAGACACATAATCAAAACGTGCATGCAAGACAAACAGAGTACAGCGAAATAGCAGGACATTTGCAACACTATACCAGACAACACAAATGCACAAGACTCAGCAAGAGAAGCAAGTGGAAAACATAGCATACAGGGCAACAGGATGTATAGATTCAAGCACACATGTGGTAAAAGTCAGTGAGTGAAAGAATGGCATGCTGTACAAGACACATATATATTAAGACAAGCAGGCCATAGCACAATGGTTAGCAGGAAAACTGAAGTTAGGATATAGACTCACTGAGATAAAAAACACAACAACACATAACAAGAAGCATAGACCAAAGCAGACATACTTACAAGATGAACATAAGATATGCTACACTGAATTTGTTCAATGTATTAACTCAAACCTCAAAAACACTTGCACTGATAACGATGCAAAGTGTTTGCAACGCATGCCTTAAAATCAGATAATGGTGATTCTCCTTGTGACAGTGAGCATGTGACAGTGATCATAAGGGTGCATAAGAAGGCAGTATCATTTTTTCTGGCATGATGCCCATAGTAGCATAAGGGGTACAAGTCAAACTCCTTTCTCCCTTCCTTTCCTGCTCCTCCCTCCTTCTTGCCTCGGTGTTGCAGAAAACAACAACATGTCCCTGCACTGACCAACACAACATTTTCGGGGGCTTAGCCACATTCAAAAAGGAGATTGCAAATGAGAGCATGACCTGAATTGAATTGTGTTTTTGCACATTATTGAATAAAAACTGTTGAGCCTCGTGCCCCAAGGCAGGCAGCCACAGTGAAGGACAATAGGAACACTTGCACCTAGTGTCCTGAATGTATCTCTCTTTTCTCCCTTTCCCTTGTCTCTTTTCAAGGATACTTCCAGTTTTAGCCACGGTAGCAACTAACGTCATAGCGACTACCCTGTAGCAAGGACTGGGAATCGATGCAGATTTCCTGGATCGATTCGATTCCGATCCAGAAGGTCACGATCTGATTCGATCCATGATTCCATTCAACATCGATCTTCTTCTGTATTGCTCGGTTGTCTTTTAAACCCATTTGTGCCTTGAATTCTAAGACCGGCTATAAAAACCTAAATATCTCAGCCTCTGAAGCCCATACAAACACATTGGTATGAGAGAAAGAAGTGGAAAACCTGGTATGAGAGAGAAAGGTGAGAAAAGACTGGCACTATTTACATGAATAGGCCGTGTGTATTTTTGCATGTAGCCTGCATGAAAGTTGAAGAGAGCTGCAGAATGTGGTTGTGAAAATGGCGCCATATCATCATCTGCAAAAGATTGATCCACAAAGTTCGATATCGCACTTTTCGAATGGGGATCGATATTGGATTGCAGATTGATCTTTTAAACACAGCCCTAGCAGTAGCCCATACTGACATACTTTTATCTCTCTTTTCTCCTCTCCTCTTCTCTCCTCTCCTCTCCTCTCCTCTCCTCTCCTCTCCCCTCCTCTTCTCTCCTCTCCTCTCCTCTCCTCTCCTCTCCTCTCCTCTCCCCCAGGATGGCTCTCGGCGTAGCCGCGCCGGTAGCGACCGCAAGAAGACCGTGTCGTTCGGCGGCATGACGGGCGGCCCCAAGATAAGCTCCGCCCAGGGTTGCCTGAGCCGCATGCAGGAGGGCAGCGAGATGCGCAAGGTCCGCCCCGGACTCCGCATCTACGTCCGCCACTTCCTGTTGGAGGCGGGGCATCGCGCCATCCGCTGGGAGCCCAGCAAGAAGGAGGCGGGCAAAGCTCGGCTGGCGCTGGCCGAGGTGCGCGAGGTGCGGACAGGAAGGAACACGGAGGTGTTCCGCGCCAGTGGCGTGGCGGAGCTGGTGGCGGAGGACTGTGCTTTCTCGCTGGTCTACGGTGACGATTACGACACGCTGGATTTGGTGGCGGTGTCGCCCGAGGTGGCCAACATCTGGGTGACAGGGTTACGCTACCTCATCTCCAACCAAGGCCCGAGTTCACACACGCACTCCAACACACACTCCTCGCACGCCTCCAAGACGTCCAAAGCGCACACGCATGCGCGCTCCACCTCGGAGAAGAGCCGGGACGACGCGCGGGCCAACCTGCAGCTCTCCTGGCTCTCGGATGAGTTCTCGCAGGTGCTCGCCGTGGGAGACGGCAGCGTCGACAAAGATGGCGGTTCGTTGAGCTTGCACGAAGCGGCGCACCTCATTGAGAAACTCAGTCCTGGCGTGAAGAGCTCACACATCCAGGTGCGCCTACACGAGATCCTGCGTCACGACTCGCTCTCGCAGACGCCACCGCACACGCCACCTCACACCCCGCCGCACACGCCCCACCGCGTCTCGTTGGAACACTTCACGCAGGCGTTCCACGACCTGAGCACGCGGCCCGAGGTCTACTTCCTGATGGTGCAGTTCTCCGGAAACAAGGACTTCCTGGATACCAAGGACGTGATGCGCTTCCTGGAGACGGAGCAGGGCATGGCCCACGTGACGGAAGGCTCAGCCCAGGAATTGATTGACAGGTACAGGAACCTCCCCCTTTCCTCGCAAACAAAACCTGTTATGTTACTGCCCTGTAAGTGTGTTGTTCAAGAACCAAAAGCAGGCAATGCAACGTATTTGTTTACACACCGGCTGGTACTTGTGGTGTTAAAGGACAAGACATTCACTATTTCCCAATGTCAAGTGTATGAGCCTTAGTAGTGCGTCAGCCTTCGTAGTCACGCCCAGTGATTGGATACTCGGGCACTCGGATACTCGAGTTCACCAAAGAGTATCCAATCACTGGGCTTGACTACGAAGGCTGACGCACTTCGAAGGGCGCATACTAGATATTGGGAAACGGCCCATCTTTTTACCATCTTCCCCTTATATACAGTGTAAAAGTTTATGTTGTAATATGTTAAGTTGTAATAGTTTTTTTCTTGTCATTTGGAGCACTGAAAATATTGGGTTTGTTGATATTGGGTGATATCTACGAACCGCCATTCCTATGGGCAAGTAAATGCAGACACTAAATGCATTATTTTGCTGCATTTATTGAGATGAGGAGAGATACATTATTACTGGTCATACAGCAAAGCATCAGCCAAGTTCTTGCGCATGTGCAGTGTGCATTGAGCACACATCGGGTAGGCGGCCCACGTTGGGCACCTTTAGTGTTACCTCTGACACTTTTGTGATTGGTTGACAGGTACGAGCCCTCCCCCTTGGGCCGCCAGCTCGGCCGGCTGTCATTGGACGGCTTCACGCGCTTCCTGGACTCGTGGGAGTGCAGCCTGATGGACCCCGCCCACACGGGGGTGTGTGAGGACATGACGCAGCCCCTCCCCCACTACTTCATCAGTGCCTCCCATAACACACACGTCACAGAGGCACAGGTGACTACTTGTTTGTTCATTTGCTCGTTTTTTGTTTATGCTTACTGTAGTGGTTAGATATAATGCTATGTATTCAGCCTGTTTATGTAAGAATATATGATTTGACATCCCTGTGTGCAGCACCCTACTGTAATGCCTCTTTTTCACTGTGGGTTTTCTGGTAGGCTTACACCTTGACACAGTGTGACTTGGCGGCCACTTTTTGCTTTACGATTGAGCTACGTTGTGCCTATTTGGTGGCCAAATCGAGCTTTGTCGAGCTGTAGGCCTACCAGAAAACCGGCAGTGGAAAAGAGGCATAAGTGTCTATCCTACCTAATCCTATGTCTATCCTAGTGTCTATCCTACCTAATTTCGATTGCTTTTGTAATGTCTAGTTCATGAAGAAATCTAAAACAATTTATTGGTCTTTGGCCAAGTTGATAGTAAAGCTTATTTTGTATGGTACACATGAATTGTCCAGAGCTAACTCTTGACAGCATTGTTGCTAACCAGTTAGCAACTTACTAGGTTTCCAATGGGAAATTGCATTGCAACCAAGTAAGTTGCTAACTTAGTTAGCAACAATGTTGTCGAGAAACGGCACCCCTGACCATGACTTTGCCCTTGACTGTTGACCTTGAAGGTGCCGGCGGTGAGCGGCCTCAGTGGGTATGAGCGGGCGCTGCGTCTGGGCTGCCGCTGCCTGGAGCTGGACGTGTGGGACGGCCCCCAGGGGGAGCCGGTGGTCAGCAAGGGCCACACGCACTCCGCCATGATGCACTCGCCGGCGCCCCCTCTGGGCTTCAGGGAGGTGGTGCAGACCGTGGCCAGGATGGCATTCGTTACTAGAACACGAGAAGTTGGTGGAGATGGTGGCCACTGTGGTGGTGGTAGCAACGGTGGCACGGGTGGGTGGGTCCATGGAGTAGGAAAGGGGGGCGATGATGACGGTGTTCCGGGTTCTGCATCAGGGGGTTCTGAGTTCCCTCTCATCCTGTGCATGGAGAATCACTGCTCGCCGCCGCAGCAGAGGATCATGGTCCGGCACCTGCGCGAGGCCTTCGGGGAGCGGCTTCACAGGGGGTTGCTAGGCAACGGGCAGCCGGACGGCCAGCTGCCCTCCCCGCACGCGCTCAGAGGGAAGGTGCTGTTGCTAGGCAGCCGACCCCTCCCAGACCCACTGCAGCAGCAGCAGCACGGGAGCGGCGAGACGGAGGAAACTACCCAGAAGGCCATGGGAGTGAGTGTAAGGAGACGCCGTCATTCATTCATATAACATTGTATGTGTGTCTGATATATCATTACAACTTTGTCTCTCTCTCATTTCTCATCCCTCCTTCCTCCTCTCCTCCCTCTGTCCTGACATTTTCTTTCTCTCTCTCTCTCTCTCTCTCTCTCTCTCTCTCTCTCTCTTTCTCTCCCTCTCTATCACTTCAGGATAGCTGTTCTATTCAAGTAGATCTATGTGTTGAAAGCAGTTGGTCCATGCTTGCTGTTTGTTTTTGGTTATATGTGGCAAGAGTGTGATCAATTAAAATGATTAAGGTCGGAGGTCAATCGGCTGTCTCCCCTATATATGGCAATTACATTCTAAAATGCCTACATGCTACAGGGCAGTCATGGGTCAGCGGTTAGGGCATCAGAATTGTAGCCCAAATGCTGCCGGTTCAACTCCCGACCCACCAGGTTGATGGGGGGAGTAATTAACCAGTGCTCTCCCCCATCCTCCTCCATGACTGAGCCCTGAGCATGGTACCGTCCTGCCGCACTGCTCCCTTTCAGGTGCCATTGGGGGATGTCCCCTTGCACGGGTGAGGCATAAATACAATTTTGCTGTGTGCAGCGTTGACTTGTGTGCTTTAGAGTGCTGTGACACAATGACAGTGGGACTTGGATCTTACCAATTCAATTGCTACAGTATGTAAAAAAGCCTAACTAACCCTTCTTTACATCTGTATTTGTTCTGTATATTCCCTGTGCACTTTGTATCTATGGTGAATTCAGGTAAATTGGGCCACTTTTGACCATTCACTGGTATGCAAAAAAGTGGCCCAATTTACCTGAATTCACCATATTCTAAAATGCCTACATGCTGGTGTTTTTGTGCAGGGAGTAGGAGGAGGAGGAGGAGGAGGAGGTGGTCCTGGCACGCCGGTGTCGTCTCGCCGCGTGCCCCTCTGCCCCGACCTGTCGGAGCTCATCTCGCTGTGCCACGCCGACCCCCCGCCTAACAACGAGTTCCCCTCGGCAACCGCCACCCCCGCGCCCTGCTGCGCCGTCACCTGCTTCCGGGAGGCGCTGGCCAGCCGGCACGCAGCCGAGCACGGGCCGGAGCTGGTGGAGCTGGCCAAGAGACGGCTGCTGAGGGTGCGGCCCAGCCTGATGCGCGTGGACTCCTCGAACCCGGACCCCCTGGGCTTCTGGAAGGTGCACATCATAACACCATGTATTTTAAGATAGAGTATGGACCATGTCTTTTAACCCATTTTAGCCTGGAAACACATACGCTACATTCAGGCTCTTGCGATTTGAGGGTTTGTATTAAAAATGTGTGTATGTTAGAGCTGAATGAACACATTCTAATGCAAAATGAGGGTCCTAGCTTTTAAATGCAACTTATTTCATGTTTGTATGTGCTTCGGAGGCTGAGATATTTAGGATTTAATAGACATAGGGCATCCTTTCCCAGGAAGGGCTTAGGCTAAAATGGGTTAAGATAGAGTATGGACATTTTAGTAGTTTACCCCTAGAATTTATGCTGCCCATTTACAAATGTGTGTGTGTGCGTGTGTGTGTGTGTGTGTGTGTGTGTGTGTGTGTGTGTGTGTGTGTGTGTGTGTGTGTGTGTGTGTGTGTGTGTGTGTGTGTGTGTGTGTGTGTGTGTGTCTGTGTGTCTGTGTGTCTGTGTGTGTCTGTGTGTGCGTGTGTGTGATGCACGTGGACTCCTCCTCGAACCCGGACCCGCTGGGGTTGGTTCTGGAAGGCGGGGCTGCAGCTGGTGGCGCTGAACGTGCAGACGGAGGGGGCCATGATGGATCTGCACCGGGGCTGGTTCCGACGCAACGGGGCCTGCGGATACACACTGAGGCCAGCCATCATGAGGCAACAGGTACACACACACACACACACACACACACACACACACACACACACACACACACACACACACACACACACACACACACACACACACACACACACACACACACACACACACACACCATGGGGCCTGCGGATACACACTGCGGCCAGCCATCATGAGGCAGCAGGTACACACACACACACACACACACACACACACACACACACACACACACACACACACACACACACACACACACACACACACACACACACACACACACACACACACACACACCATGGGGCCTGCCGGCCAGCCATCATGAGGCAGCAGGTACACACACACACACACACACACACACACACACACACACACACACACACACACACACACACGGATTACAGATCCAAACATTAATGGAAATATTGGCAAGTATGATGATATAAGAGTAAAAAGTCCATTAGTCTGTATGGATATATGTGACATCTCCGTCTCCAAATGGACAAGCTCCCTATTATGGCAGTGATAAAACAGAATTTGGCCAGTCTCTTTGCACTCTTTTTGCATAATCCACACATTTGCAAGCCTCGCATGACTAGTTTATGTATGTGTCCAAGGCTCCCAAACACAAGGACGACTAATTTGCAGTTATATTCAAGGCTCGTAATTGATTCGAAAAGTGGCTCGTACTTCAGCATTTTGGCATTAAAACAAGTGCTCATATATAAATCAAAATAACAACCTATTTTCAACAAGGGTCACTGGTGTATTTGTTTCATCGATAGTGGTAATATCCATGTATGTGGAGTATTTGGAAGATTATCTTGTTGAACATGATCCTCCTGATTTTCTGCAGTACACACACGCACAATTGTGAATGGGCAGCATAAATTCTGGGGGTAAACCACTAAAAATGTACATAGTCTATGCCATGAAGACATGCTTCATGATATGCACCTGAGGTTTCTATCTATCTATCTATCTATCTATCTATCTATCTATCTATCTATCTATCTATCTATCTATCTATCTATCTATCTATCTATCTATCTGTCTGTCTGTCTGTCTGTCTGTCTGTCTGTCTGTCTGTCTGTCTGTCTGTCTGTCTGTCTGTCTGTCTATCTATCTATCTATCTATCTATCTATCTATCTATCTATCTCCCTCCCATCCTCCTCCTCTCTTTCTCTGCTCATCTTTTTTCCCTCTTCCTCCCACCTATCTGTCTCTCACCATCCCTCTCTCCTCTCTCTCTACAGGTGTCCTATTTCAGTGCCAATGAGCGTGGGGCATTGCCAGGTATCTAATCATTTGTTTGACTCAGTTATTTATTTTTCGTATGCATTTAGATTGGTTTGATATGCTTGCTTTTTAAATCAATAATCTCTACTTTGTGTCTGCTGTACCGTATATATGACTGTACTATATAGTTTTGTTCATTTGTAGATATTATATGGGGTTTTGGAGGTTTTACAGTTTTTCTCGATTGGTTTGGCTAATTTCTTGAAACTGAGATGACATTCCTATAACCATTGGGTCATTTGGCCAAACATTCTTACACTTCTGCACAACACTTCAGATAACTAGCAAAATGTCATATACCTCCCAAACAGCTCATTCTTGCATCAGCACTAAACATTCTCCCACATAAATAGTCAGTACCATAAAAATGGCATATATCCTTCTCAATTGATTTGGCTCATTTGCATTCATTTAGTCATTCTGTCAAAATAAACTGGATGGTTCAGCATAACTACATGGATCCTCCTCACTTGCTCATATCACTCCAAAAACAGTTTACCCGTGTGTCGAAACTAAATTCCATCCACAAAATGCCGTTTGAAAAAATGTCAAGAAATTAACCAAATAACAGAGGAAACTGTAGTATACACGGTTGTAAAATTATTTTCTACAAACTAGTAAAGTTACAATACCATCTGGCCTGTTGAACACTGTCATGAATTTACTGTTTACAGTAAAGAAATTCTTAAAATATTATGTCCTTGACTGTTTTGACAATTGTGCAAACTACTTTGGATATGATGACTCACACAATGAAATCATGCTGACATGTTTTGGAGAGGGCAACCATTAGACTGAGAATTGTCTAATTCGTTTAGATAAGAAAGGTCAATTTATTTGGAAAATGTGCTAAATGTATGCTCAATGTGTCAACTGTAGGGTACTTGTACATAGCCATCTGCCGAGATGTACTAAACATTTGAGACATGTACAAAGCATTTGAAATTTGATGAAAGCAATGAAAAATGCCATTCTGTTGTGGGAAATTGCAAGTTGGTTTGGAGATTTGTCTGTGTTGTTTTGAGAATGTCATCTCAGTTTCGAGAAATTAGCCAAACCAATCGA
>NC_085876.1:47819139-47834139 GCF_034702125.1 Engraulis encrasicolus
CTCCCTACAGGGCGGGCCAAAGCCACCAGAGCCAATCAGGACTCTTCTGACGGGGGGATCGACGTGTGGTAGCCAATCGCAACTCCTCTAACCAGGGATGATGATGATGATAGACAACGTGGTAGCCAACCAAAACACAGCATTAGTCTCAAGCCGAAACAGTCTCAACAAAGGACACCCAATCAGCATGCTTGTTGTTTGTGATCTTAGCCAATTAGAACTGTTAATATAGCCCACTCTATCCAGTGAGGGGTGGGGCATGGATTGAATTAGCCAATCAAGAAGCTGGCTGCAGGACTAGCAATTCACCCTTACCCCAATCACAAGCAAGCAGCTACAGTAGACGCAGATCAGCCAGTCAGCCAATCAGATTGGCCCTGGCGGATGGCTAATGATGCCCTAGCCAATGAGAGCATGTGCAACATTTCACTTACTCTGGACAGGAAGTGTTCTTAATCTCCATCCTTAATACATGTACGTCCCATAACGCTAGGATCACACACGTGCGCTCTCCGATGCACAATGTTAGGTGTGTTTGAGGGAGGTACTGTCAAACGGCATCAGCCAATGAGGCTCAAACACAACACAGACATTTTGGGGGAAAATATGGCGGATGACAGCAAAGCAATTGGTTTGTGTCGGTGGTGGGGCATTTGCAGCAACTTCTTCATTGGCTGACGCATGTGATGTGCGTCGTACGTCGTACGGTTTTCATTTCTGAACTCTTGGAGACAGAGCCAGTGCGTCCCAATGTCTTCAACACAACAACAAGTGAGACCACAATAGAGGGTTCTTTCCGTTACCTTAACTCCCATCCTCCCTTCTGCTTGTGGCCTCCTGATGACGTCGTGGCTGACAGCGGGGAAACTTTATTGTTTTCTAGAGATGCACCGGATCCTGATTTTTAGGATCCTGCCGGATACCGGATCCACTGCTTAAGATCCTGCCGGATCCGGAACCGGATACCGGATCCTACGAAAGGGTTGAAACACATAGCCTACTCACACATGTGGGCCCTTTTTATCACGTTGGCTCAAACTATTTTGACTGAAAAGCCTCGGCTACCGGATCCTGGATCCTGGAACCGGATCCGGATCCTGGGAAAAACCCTATTACCCTGCCGGATCCGGAACCGGATCTTGGATCCGGTGCATCTCTAGTGTTTTCTCTACTGTATGGAGGTGGGCATCAGCGAAGCGCGAGGCCTCAAGAACAGGTGGAGGACAGGAGTCAGGATAATGGGATGTACCCTATGTGTCTGATCCCAGCGTTAGGGCCTCCGCACATCGGCTCCAACAAAGTGCTGAGCATTGCTCCGCCAAAGTTCGATTCCATTGTTTTCAATACAACCCCACACACCGGCGCCGATGTCCGCGGACATTTGCGGATGTCGGCTAGCGATAAGAGATGAGTTCTATATTGTCTGAGGCGCCCATTGACTATCCATGCTATGTTCGTGTGAAATTGGGTTTGGGGGTCGGAATTGTGTCGGAAACGAAAGTGCTCCGCAGTGCTGTCGGAGCAGATGTGCGGAGGGCCTTTGTCGAAAGTGCCACCCCATCCCTCTCATGTGGGGCCGGGAGTGAGAGGCTCACATGAGGTGTGAAGATGCCAAAAGCAAACAGCGAACTCACAGCTTGTGTACAGTATATTGATATTGATGAATGGGTGTGTGTGTGAGAGACTCCGGTTTGTTTGTGTGTATGTGTGTGCGACTGACATGTGAAGCATACACACACACTAGATCAAGCTCTCCCATTGGTTATACGCTGGAGTGTGCTTGTGTGTGTGTGTGTGTGTGTGTTTTGGTTGTACATGGTTGTGTACCCATGTGTATGTTATGTATAATGTATGTACTGTATATATGAATGTATGTACGTGTGTTATGTGTGTCTCTCCATTGGCCTCTTCAAGGTAAATTCAGACTCAAGATGACTGTTGTGAAAAACTATAGAAAGGGTAGAAGTCCACACACTGTAGCTCTGCTTTGAAGGTTCATTCAAGTCATACAACATTTCATCAGACGAAGACGAAGACTGGGCAGTCATGGGTGAGCGGTTAGGGCGTCAGACTTGTATCCCAGAAGTTGCCGGTTCGACTCCCGACCCGCCAGGTTGGTGGGGGGAGTAATCAACCAGTGCTCTCCCCCATCCTCCTCCATGACTGAGGTACCCTGAGCATGGTACCGTCCAACCGCACTGCTCCCCATGGGGCGCCACTGAGGGCTGCCCCCTTGCACGGGTGAGGCATAAATGCAATTTCGTTGTGTGCAGTGTGCAGTGTTCACTTGTGTGCTGTGGAGTGCTGTGTCACAATGACAATGGGAGTTGGAGTTTCCCAATGGGCTTTCACTTTGGCTTTCACCCTGGCGGTTTCTCAAAATCAAGGATCCTGGCCTTGCTAAGACGTGAAAACGCCCAGTGATTGGATACCCCGCGTAGTTCACCAAAGAGTATAAAATAACTGGGCGTGTCACGACCTAGCAAGGCCAGGATCCTTGACTTTGAGATACAGCCCCGGTTGGATCAAAATGTTATATGACTTAAATAAACCTTCAAAGCGGAACTACAGTGTGCAGACTTCTACTCTTTCCACTATCAGATACGCCTTTGTCCTGCACCTGGCCTCAGAGATGTGGGATGTGCATACTCTTACTCATTTGAAGATGTTATGAAAACCTAAAATATGCCTGTTTGAAGGACATACAAATACTGTACTAGCCTGGGGTCCGTTTCTCGATTCTTGTCGTTGCTAACCGTCTTAAGACCATCTTAAGACCGTCTTACCGTTCCCTTAGATTTAGTGGTGAGCGCCGCTGTCGAGAGAGAGTTGAGTCGCTCTTACGAAGGACGTTGCTAACGACGATAGCAAAGACGCTTTCGAGAAACGGACCTCAGGTTTTCACCAGACGGTGCGTGTTTAGCTCCGGCGCCCCCTGGTGGAGCAGAGCTACACACACTACCGTCTGGTACACAGCCATAGAGAACGCGATGGCCTTCAGCCAGAAAATAGACGGAGCATTTATTGCTTCTGCGCAGACTCATCACCAACAAATTCCTTCAAAAACCTTTCTGTTAATCTCTGAAGTGTCAATATAGTCTACAATCTGTCCTGTGACTCTGTGATATTGAAGCAATGAATGCTCCGTCTATTTTCTGGCTGGAGCACAACTCGTGTATCTGGCGGTGTACCAGACGGTAGTGTGGTCTGGAGAAGGTGATGGATGGAATGTCATGAGCTCATTAAATAAGTGTCTTACCCATTTCACATGTGACGGACTATAATATGAATGTGGGAGATGTTTACATAGACGCTCAGTCTTTGGTTTCTAAGCACACACAACACACACACACGCACACACACACACACACACATTGTCAAGAGTAGACTACACACACACACACACACACACACACACACAGAGGACACACTGTCAAGAGTAGACTACACACACACGCACGCACACACACATATACACACATACACACGCACACGTATGAATGCACCTGATCACCAGGATTTCAGTTTGTATCGGAGAGTATATTTTTATAGAGATTTTTATGTTGTTGCAATGAGTGTTGTTCAAACTGATCTGGGTGAAACAATGAACCATAAGAATCATTTTTTGAACCATTGTTTTGTGGACACCTTTGAAAATGGAGTGAGATGCCGTTTGTCAGTTGGGCATGCTAGTATGTGGACTCATGAACCATCTTGGCTTTTCTAAAAAAACATATCGGTTGCCAAATCCATGTCACATATTGCAGTGAACCTGATTAACAAAAAAAAAGGTCTGTATTCTCTTGCCCCATAAGGTCTGATCAGACTGTATGTTACTCCTCAAATAAATACAAACGCTTTGTGAAGAGATGCCTGTGACCTGATGGTGTGGTTTTTTATGTGAAGGGAAGAAAGGAGTCGCACACTGGAGCTGGATGCAAAATCAAAAAGTGTATTGAACCAAGCCGAAAAAATGTAAATAAAACCGACAGACAGGGGACAAACGTTTCGGGTCTAGACCACCCCAGACCACCCCAGACGCCACCCCACCATTACTATGGTGTTTTTTTTATGTGAAGGGGTAGCAAAGTTGAGGGTTTCCCCTGCCTGCTACCAAGACTTCGCCCTCGCAGTGACACAACACCTTCGGCTCAGCTACACCACAGTGGGTTTACATACAGTGTTGAATCTCGCCCTCCAACCCGTGCCTGCAGTTCACCTAGGAAGCGCTGTCGAGACAGCAGAGCTCATAAGGCTGGCGCTAATAACTGACAATTGTGCTCGCTGTCGGCTGAAACTTGACAATATTACTGTAAGTTCTGAGAAACCAATGTGGATTTCAATGAAATGTACAATAACCTGGGAGTTATGTCCTTCTGATTTCCTACAGCTTTGGCATTTATGAGTCAGGCTCCGCTAGCATCTTGCTAACAAATTTGCTTTACGGCCGTCGTGATCACAGCGATGCAGCCGGCCGACCAATCCAAACGCAGTGTGTGAAGCCATTCGTGACGTCATATTGACAATAAAGACGTATTTTACAAAGATCCAGCAAGTTTAAACATTCAAACTAAGTGCTGTTTGAAAGGATAATCTATCCTGCCTTTTGGAAAAATAAAATTAAACTATGATACCAATTCTCTCCCAAAGCAATGGCAGCATCGTGGTTGAGCTCCATGGGACCCAATTCATTTTAACGGCCTCTGCGCTCCTTGGCGCTCCTCTGCGCTGTCTGGATGGCGCCACTTAGTGGACAGTACCACCCGGAAAAAGTCGCAAGATTCCTCTCTCGTACTACCCATAAACACTCTCTGGCTACACACGCTCAGGCAAATTGTTTGTTCAGGTACATTCGGGTTCCCTCCACAGCGGGGAAACTCCACCCACTTTGTTGGGAAGCAATCAACTTTGAGCATTTCCAACCGTCCTGGGTAGAGATGTGGTCAAGGCAGTAACGTGGTTTAAGCAGACGTTCTATTGGGACTAAGAAATGTTTGGTTTAAACTTTGGCTCAGCCTGTTCTGCCCTCGACCAGTAGCAAACCAAGGGAGGTGCGTCAACCATGCCGTTCTCGAAGAGATTTTAAAGTCATGATAATCAGGCTACCTGCCTGCACCTTCGAACACACAGCCCTCCAGGAAACAACTGGGGCTCTGACCCAACACTGAATTGGTCCAAAACACCAGGCTTATGTCACTGATTTTTTTTTTACAGGTTATTAGTTACAGTCCCTGGAGCAATTGTGGGGTTTAAGTGCTTTGCTCAAGGGTTCTTCAGCCAGGGATAATGGCTTTCGCTTTCATAAGGGTGGGATTCGACCTGCAAACCTCTCATCTTATGGCCACTTCTCTAACCACTAGGCCTGCCCAGGTGATACAGATATACTTCCATACACTCTTAGTACAGTGGTTCTCAACATTTCTTGAACTAACGCCCCCTTGTAAGCCTCCCAACGCCCCATTGACCGTATCATAAGCCTCCCAACGCCCCCTTAGTATTGAAAAATAGAATAGACTAATGCCAACCAGCGGGAACTAAGCCCCACTCCCACTCAGCTGTATCCTTCTCAACGCCCCCCTAGAGCTTCCTAATGCCCCCTGGGGAGGCTGTAGTACCCCAGTTGAGAAACACTATTCTACAGGGACCCAGTTTTGGAACCAAGAGTATTTTTGTGAAAGTGAAGTTAAAAACCCACCTGGGGAACTCCATCTCCCATTGTCATTGTTGTGACAGCACTCCACAACAAAATTGCATTTATTCCTATTAAATTCATTACTAAATGTTTAAGTACAAGTAAGTGAGTACTATTACTTGTAATTTATGGAATTATAAGCTTCTGTTAAAGGACTTCTCTTGATGAGATATTGTGTTGCTGACCAGAGATGCTGACAAAGGGGGACAAAGGGGACAGTTGTCCCAGGCCCAGGGAGAGAGAGGGACCAGAATTGGGTCCTCATTACATTGTATGTTAGTATTGAGTGAGGGGCCCTTTCAGATGACTTTGTCCTGGGCCCGACCAAAGCTGACCAGCACGCTGACCCTGTTGCTGACCAGCACGCCTGATTAGAAAGCGAGAACAACACACATAGCCAACTTAAAATTCTGTATGTGCAGCTGAGTGTGTGTGTGTATGTGAGAGAGAGAGAGTCACAACATCAGTAGTAAGTATGAGCCTTTAATGATCTGTAGTTGATAAGTTTCCAGCGGGGGATGGGGGATGGGGGACAGGAAGTGAGGTCGTAGGGGTGGTGATGTCACTCCCCCATTTGGCTAGAGACAGACACAGTAACCATGGCAACCATAGGAATGGACAGAACATTAAACCCAGAGCACAACAGTAAAGAGACATCTACATAAAATGTAAAAAAGAAGAAAAAAACAGAAAAGACATAGTATCAGTGAATCAAAAACACAATGAAAACAAAAAAGACTATGCTTTTAAATAATTAAATATATTTTTTTCTGGATGGTAATCAAAGAGTTAAAAACGTTCATTAAAAAAAAAAAAAAAGACAGAAACCAACAAAATATGACAACAACAAATTCTGATCACAGATCTAAGCATCATTCAGGCACTGGAGCTAGTCACAATGGCTGCCATGTCAGTGTGTGTGTGTGTGTGTGTGTGTGTGTGTGTGTGTGTGTGTGTGTGTGTGTGTGTCTGAGAGACAGATTTTTTGTTTTGTTTTGAGAGACAGCCGTGTAAAAAAGGAGAATGTGTGTGTGAGTCTGTGAGAGAGGATAGGGGTGTAACAGTGTTTGGGTTTACGTGTTTAAGAGAGGGAGATGTGTGTGTGTGTGTGATGTTTGTGTGTGTGATGGGGTTGTGTTGTCTCTGTGCGTGTGTGTGTGTATACATATGTGCATTTGGGGACTAAGCTGAAAGGGCCTCTGGTTGGAGAGCGTGTCTATAATAATATAGTGAATTACCACTGGAATGAAGACCCTCTTCAACTGACAGCCTAGCAATAATTACAGTTATACAATCATTTATAGCGAGATAGACAGACAAAGAGAGAGAGCGAGAGAGAAGGGAGGGAGGGAGGGAGAGAGAGAGAGGGGGGGAAGAGGAAGAGAGGGGGTGAGGATGTTAGAGGCTATAGTCTATAGTAGCATCTACAGTAGAATAAAGCATGCTGAGCTGAGCTACCCACAGAGCAAGTGAGCCAGCGAGGTGAGCGAGTTAGCAGCCTCTCCTGGACAGCCCACAGTGCCACCGTGTGGCGGGGAGGGGGAACTGCGCTCTACTGTGCTGAGCCGAGCAGAGCAGAGCAGAGCAGGAGCCCATACTACAAAGCTGGTTCAGGAGTAGACCAGTTTAAGAGGTAAAGCATCTAATAGAAGAGCCTAAAGTCCTCAACATGACGAAAGAGGGCAAAATGAGGACTCCAGGCTCTTCTATTAGATGATTTACCTCATGATGATTTAACTTAACTTGGTTTACTCCTCAACCAGCTTTGTGGTATAGAGGCCCCAGAGGTGTGCAGAGCAGAGAGCAGAGCTGAGAGGTGCATGGTGGATCACAGGGCTCAGGGTGTATTATTGTTATTATTACACTATTATTATGATACAGTATATGATACAGACATTGGAGACCAAATGCCCCAGACGGCAGCCAGCTCGGGGCCACTCCCGGCCCGGCCCAGGCCCACATGAGGCCCACATTGATTGGGGAGCTAAAGTACAGACATTATCAGACAGAGAGGGGGTTAAGTATACCCCTGCAGCCCCAGCGAGGCAGGGGGGCCCATACGAGGTGGGGGGCCCACTTCGGCCCTTGACGTGAAGAAACGGGCCCCCTCCACATGATACTAGGTCCTCTTTTTTAGTTTGGGGGCCCATTCTTGGTAGCTTGCAGGGGGCGCTGAAGTACTGGTGTTACGCCAGTGAGAGAGACCCACACCTCAGACCCACATCATGACCGTCCCAGACTGCAGCCAGCCAGCCAGCTCTGGGAAAGGGGACTACTGGGGCTGATCTGGGGTGCGCTTCTCGAAAACATAGTCGCTAGCCAGTTAGCAACCTGGGTAGTTGCCAATGGGAAATTCCATTGCAAACAACAAAGTAGCTAACATAGTTAGCAACTACGGTTTCGAGAAATGCACCCCTGATGAGGACCAAAAAAAAGAAAAAAAACGCCTTCAGATTGGGGCCAAAGCAGAACCAGGTACGTGCCGCATCAGGGTGAAATCTAACCCGATTAGGCCCAAACGTGACTGGATAAACGGCGCGAAGAGGTCAGACAGGAACCTCAGTATGGCCCAATACAGTATGATATGCAGACCTACATGACAGCTGAGTGCAGCTAGGCCACGGATGGGCAACTTTCGTGATAACGAGGGCCAACATCAGAGGGCCACATGACCACGCACTTCAACTACGACAGAAGCTTCAAAATGATAAATAACATTTTTTTTTTGTACATTTGGCATGTTAACATGATGTCCTTGATAAATAACCAAATGTTAAGATTCACAGAAGGACCAAAATGCTCATGTTTACTGTTAATGCAGAAATTTAAATGATGCTTATCTACGGGCTACACTGAGTGGAGGTGTGGGCCGCATGTGGCCCCCGGGCCTCCAGTTGCCCATCCCTGAGCTAGGCTAGGCTATATGAGAGACAGATACTATACATGTGTACAATATTGGAATATTGGATTGCTGAATCACAGCCACATGATTATGTATAAAATCTGATCTGATACACTAGGACTAGGCCCTCATCATAGCCACTAAGACTAGGCCCTCATCATAGCCACTAAGACTAGGCCCTCATCATAGCCACTAAGACTAGGCCCTCATCATAGCCGCATATCTACGTATATAAAGACTATATGCCACCCAGAGTTTCGCCACAGCAGAACGTGGATAGTCAATGGGTGGCTCCGACAAAACAGAATTCATCCCTAATCGCCAGCTGATGTCTGCGGATATGGGCACCGGCGTGCGAGGTTGTATTGAAAACACACAGAGCCAGTGTGCGGAGCGGAAGCCCTAAAGCTAATTATGTCCATACTGTAGCTTTATTATTGGAGGGAGGGGCCACTTCAGATGTTATTAAGTCTAATAATAAGTAATTAAGTCTCTAAGGTCCGTACTATGATCACAAGGCAGGATTCCAGGCCCTACACTTTAGACCTATATTGAAGGAGGCCACCTTTACAACAGACCCCACCTTCACTCGGTCCCTGCCTGGAAAATATAACTTAATTGTACTGCAAAATGCAATTTGTAAGATTTCTTTACACAACATGTTATATTTCATATGAAACTGCAGAATATTGAAATGATATCGGGGGCCAGATAAGGTGGCCTCAAGGGCTGAAAACGGTCATCAAGACATAGGTTCCCCACCCCTGCAGCTGATTCAGGCTCCTGTTGTATTGAGGCCCGGGCCAGACACAGAGGAGTGTGTGTGTGTCCCAACGCTGGCTGCCCTCTGGTCAAGGTCAAGGTCAAGGTGAAGGTCATGGGGGTTGAAGGTTAAAGGTCGGCGGGGTTGACGATGGTGAAGTCGGAGTCCTTGCTGTTGGTGCTGCCCTCCTCAGGGCTGGAGGAGCCGGACGCCGAGGCGTTGTTACCCAGGAGGCCGTGGGGCACGGAGCTCAGGGGGTCGTGGAAGGGGGCTTTCATGGGGGGCGTGGGGGCAGGAGGACTGACCCCGACCCCGAGCAGGGCCTCCTCTGCCATGACCACCGAGGAGGAGCGGGAGGAGGAGGAGGGCACCGCTTCCGGGTCAACCTCACCGTCACCCTCACCGACACCACCGTCCTGAGACACCAGGATGTAGTCGTCCCAGTTACGCCCCGCCTCCATTGCCTGCCAACACACGGAGCGGACGGAACATTACATTACGTTATGTTACGTTGCGTTGCGTTGCGTTGCGTTGCGTTGCGTTGCGTTACATTACAGTACATTGCACTTACAGTAGCCAACGTCTGTAAGTCGTTTTGGATAAAAGCAACTTACAGACATCACATGGTATTGGTTATAGTTCCTGGAGTAATGTGGGTAGGGCTGTGCAATATATCGAATTTATATCGTGATATCAATATTGCTGTCAAACAATATAAAATGTCATAATATCGAGTTGAAACAATAACACAGAGAGGGAGATAGAGAGTCAATTATTATGATTATATGATGACACTACAGTAAATAGCACACATTTGACAAAAAAAGGTATTCCATAAGTTCTGCTGTTAAGCCCTGCCCCCCCAAAAAAATCAGGAGTGTGTGTGTGTGGTGCGTACCTGCTCTGCGGGGGCTATGGTGCTTGGCGTGCCCACGTCGTTCACCCTCTCTGGCCTCTGCTGCGTCTGCAGCTCCTGCTCCATGGGCCGCGCCTGGCCCGCGTGCGGCTGGGGGTGTGTGTTGGCGGAGTGTGGAGCGTGAGGGTGTGTGTGTGGCACGTGGGCGTGTGTGTGTGCGTGCTGCTGCTGCTGCTGCTGCTGCTGCTGCTGCTGCTGTGAGTGTGTGTAGTGGTCGTCGGCGATGCTGATCTCCTCGTTCTCCTCGGCCTCCAGCTGGCTCTGGTTGAAGCGCAGCGCCCCCTTCAGGATGTCCTTGATCTGCACACACACACAAGAGCACACACACACACACACACACGCACACACACACACGCACACGCACACACGCAGACGCACACACGCAGACGCACGCACTCAGACGCACGCACACGCACACACACACACACACAGACGCACACACGCACACACACACACGCACGCACACACACGGACACACACACACGGACACACACGCACACACATACACACGCACACACATACACACACGGACACACACGCACACACACACACACGCACACACGGACACACACACACACACGCACACACGGACACACACACACACACGCACACACACGGACACACAGATAAGACATGGGGTTCTTCCCATTGTCCTCACTCCCGTCCTCCGTTGAGCTTGAGGCCTCGTGATGATGCCGCAAGACGTCATCAACAACAAAAGTTTAATTCAATATCTCACAAAAGTGCAATGCAAAGCTCATTCTCTCATCTGCAATCTCGATGTTGACTGAAGGAATGTCCCCCAAAAGTTGTAGTGGCTGGCTAGGCTGACAGCAGGTAAACTCTCCACTGTGGACACTGCCACTCAGGTTGTACCTCTCTCTCTCTATCTCTATCTCTATCTCTGTCTCTCTCTCTCTCTCTCTTTCTCTCTCTCTTTAATTTATCTCTCTCTCTTTCTCTCTCTCCTGTTTTGTTGTTCTCTATATCTCTCATCCTCTCTCTCTCTCTCTCTCTCCTGCTCTCCCTCTTCTCCCTCTCTCTCTCTCTCTCTCTCTCTCTCTCTCTCTCTCTCTCTCTCCTCTTCTGTTCTCTATATCTCTCCTCCTCTCCTTCTCTCTCTCTCTCTCTCTCTCTCTCTCTCTCTCTCTCTCTGTCTCTCCAATTTTCTTTCTCTCTCTCTCTCTCTCTCTCTCTCTCTCCAAACAATACTCTCCCCCTCCATTGCTCTACACCCCTCTCTCCCTGGCTGGCTAGGCTGACAGCAGGTAAAGTGGCTGGCTAGGCTGACAGCAGGTAAACTCTCCACAGAGGCATCAGCAAAGCGCGAGGCCACAAGCACTGGTTGAGGACGGGAGGTTCGGTAGGATAACAGGCTGTACCCACGGACTTCACGTTCAGCAGCGTAAAGCAGGGTTCCCACTCTAATTCAGATATAACAGTCCATGATTTTCCATGACTTTCCAGACCCAAAAAGCAGAATTTCCATGACCACTTCCGTAAAAAAATGACGTAAATTTGTTTTTAAAAAAGTGTGAAAACTGAAGATTATCTTCATCCCTAGGGCCACTGCCAGATTTCAGAAGCTCATTGCATTCTAGAATGTTGCACATAACAGTGTGAAACCAAACAGTCTCTGGCGACTCGTTTTAAGACAACCAGTAAGAAACAATGTTATACACCGAACAAAAAAGTTTCTGCTTTTACACAACTGATAATTCCATGATATTCCATGACTATTCATGCAAAATGGTAAAATTCCATGACTTTCCATGACTGGAAAAACTTTTATGAAATGCCATGATATTCCAGAAATTCCATGGCCCGTGGGAACCCTGGTAAAGATAATGAAGGACTTGTAGGGAAAGAAAGGAGTCATGTCATGGAGCATCTTCAGATGTGGAAGTTTACTTGTTTTATTAGGCAAGTGCCAAGACTCTCCACATCTGAAGAAGATGCTCCGGTGACTCCTTTCTTCCCCTGCATTTACCAAGTCCTTTCCCGTGACGCACCTGATTGTGAAGTGCAGGAGTGCAGATGATATCTCTCTTTTCTAAATGAAGGACGTGTGTCTGTTTACCTGTTTGAGCCCTGCCAAAGACACCAGAACTTCATCCTCCTTCTGAATGTGTTCCTGCAGAATCACCTCCTGGATTTTACCTGCGTACAAATAATAAAATGTGTCAAGCCTCATTTACACACATCGCTACTAGTTACTCCCTCACTACTACTGTCTATGTGTTCCAGTGAAGCGAGGAGAGAACAAGTATTAAGAGATACAAATATTTTAACTTCAAGCGAGGCGAGTAAACGAGTAACCAATTGAAATGCCGAGTTCGGATAACTGACAGTACTTTTCGCTCTTTCAGTGGCAGTTTGACCCGCGGGAACGTTTAGCGAACCTTTCATGAGCGAGTGGCGAGTGAGCGAAAAGCGAGTAACGTGTGTGGATGTAGCTTTAAGAGAGAGAGAGAGTGAGCAAGTGTGTGTGCAAATGTGCACGCACTAAGACAGCATGCAATGTTTGCACTGACATCCACATTTCTGACATGGTCCTTCAAGACCCAAACATGTTTAAGGACAGAAAAAAAGAAGGACAATTGGTTTAAAATTGCTTGTCAACTCAGAGCAGTGTGTCATGATACTTCGTATTTTTACTCCCATAATAAATTGACTGCTAGTTCAGTGAAGTGCAACTTCATTGGTTGTTGGTTGAATAAGCTGTGTTGTGATTGGCTGTGTGGCGCTACTTACCGATGTGTGCGTTCATCATTTTGGCACAGTACTTGCTCATGGCCTCCAGGTCGTTAATCTGACCCTGCAGTAACGACACCTGGGCCTCCAGCTCCTCCTGAAGCACACACACACACACGCACACACAGGCAGGCAGGCACGTGCACACACAGAGACACACACACACACACGCACGCACATAGGGACACGCACGCAGGCACACACACACACACGCACACACAGGCAGGCAGGCACGTGCACACACAGAGACACACACACACACACGCACATAGGGACACGCACGGACGCGCACACACACACACACACACATAGGGACACGCACGCAGACACACACACACACACACACACATAGGGACACGCAGGCAGACACACACGTCACACACACACACACACACGCACGCACGCACACACACGCACACACACACACTCACACGCGAACGCACGCACACACACACACACACACACACATAGGGACACGCACGCAGGCACACACACACACACACACACACACACGCACACGCGTCACACACACACACAAACACACACACGCACGCGCGCACGCACACGCGCACACACACACGCACGCACACACAAACACGCGCACACACCGAAGGAGAGGGGAGAGAAAGAGTGAGACAAGACAAAAATAGACCTCTCTGTAATATATACGAATGTAACACTATGTAATATAATTGCAGCAATACAGTGATGAGAGAGAGAGAGAGAGAGAGATAGAAAGAGAAAGAAAGAGGGAGAGAGAGAGAGAGAGAGAGAGAGCGAGGGACAGAGAGAGGGAGAGAGAGAGAAAGAGAGAGAGAAAGAGAGAGAGAGAGAAAGAGAGAGAGAGAGAGAGAGAGAGAGAGAGAGAGAGAGAGAGAAAGAGAGCGAGAGAGAGAGAGACATAGAGAGAGAAAGAAAGAAGAAGAGAGAAAGAGAGAGAGAGAGAGAAAGAGAGAGAGAGAGAGAGAGAGAGAGAGAAAGAGAAAGAGAGAGAGAAAGAGAGAGAGAAAGAGAGAGAGAGGGTCTGGCTGACTAACCGTGTCTGAGTGACTAACCGTGTCTCTCTTCCCCATAGTCTTGCTGTGGGAACGGGAACGACTGATGTTGAAGAAAGACTCCTTCTTATTGGCCGAGAGGGGCGGGGAGGAAGTGCTGGAGTTGGAGTCCCGCCCCCTGGATCCATGAAGGGGCGGAGACTGCATGGCATGGTCCCGCCCGCTAGATAGACTCTCAATACTGGGGGAGGAGCTTACCGGTCTAGACGACGAATAACCTGGAAGAAGAAGTGATGAGGGGATGGGAGAGAGAGAGAGAGATAAAGAGAGAGAGAGAGATGGAGAGAGAGAGAGAGAGAGAGAGAGAGAGAGAGAGAGAGAAAGGGAGAGAGAGAGAGAGGGAGAGGGAGAGAGAGAGATAGAGAGAGGGAGAGAGGGGGGGGGGGAGAGGGAGAGAGAGAGAGAGACAGAGAGAGACAGAGAGAGAGAGAGAGGAGAGAGAGAGAGAGAGAGAGAGAGAGAGAGAGAGAGAGAGAGAGAGAGACAGAGACAGACAGAGAGAGAGAGAGACAGAGACAGACAGACAGGGGTTGGAGAGATGGAGTAAAGAGAGGGAAGACAGAAAATAAATGGGTGACAGGAGGAGAGTATTGGCTTTGGTGTGTGTGTGTGTGTGTGTGTGTGTGTGTGTGTGTGTGTGTGTGTGTGTGTGTGTGTGTGTGTGTGTGTGTGTGTGTGTGTGTGTGTGTGTGTGTGTGTGTGTGTGTGTGTGTGTGTGTGTGTGTGTGTGTGTGTGTTGTACAAATTCTGTCTGATAATGCTCTACAGAAATCAAAGAAAAGTGATCATGACATTTAAGGATTTGATTGTCATAATTAGCCCAATCATGAAAGAAAAACAAAATCAGAACATATCAAAATTTGAGATCTTCTCACAAGGAAGCTCACACTATCCAACGGATTATTTACTATTATTGTT
>NC_085876.1:47849139-47851639 GCF_034702125.1 Engraulis encrasicolus
GAAGTCTTCTGCCTGTCTTTGCACTGGGCCAAAGGTTCAATGGCCTTTGAAAACATCATGTAAACTCTTCACAATTCGGAATTAAATGAATGATCAAAGAAAACTCGACTGAACTATTTGATTCTGAATTATTTAATTCGGAATTAAAAACGTCAATGTAAATGTAGCCAATCTCTCCTAAATTCTCACCATGTCCCTTTCTCATTGCTCATCCTCCCCCTGCACCAGGAGTAGGGAGCCTACACAATGGGTGCATCCCAATATGTGTCCTTGCCTCCTCCACTTGTGCTTGTCTCCTCGTCCCTCCTCCTGGCCCCTCCTCCGTGGAGAAAACGATAAAGTTTCCCAGCTGTCAGCCTCGCCACAACAACTTTTGAGGGACTGTTTTTCATTCACCATCCCAATTGCAAATGAGAAAAAGACTTTACAATTGAGCTTTTGCAAGATATTGAAATATAATGCTGTTGTCAGTGATGTCATCATGACGAGAAGCAAGTGGAGGAGGCAAGTGGAGGAGGCAAGGTCACATATTGGGATGCACCCTATGTCTCAAAGCCCTTGAGGCCATTTTATCCAGACCCCGATATAATTTTAATGTTATGCAGCTTCACATGAAATATGACATTTTGTAAAGGAATCTTAGAAATTACATTTGCCATACAATTAAGTTATATTCACGGTACCTAGAGAAGGTGGGGTCTGTTTTAAAGAGGTGGCTGCCTTCAATATAGGCCTAAAGTGCAGGGGGGAAATCCTGGTTTGTGTTCGTATTACGGCCCTTAGAGGACTTTTATGGCCCTTGGAGGAATTTGAAGTGGCCCCTCGAATGAAAAATAATAATTTAATAATAATAATAATAATTGTATTTGTATAGCACTGTGTCATACAAGGCATGTAACTCAAAGTGCTTAACAAATGGGAAAAAAAAAACATTGTTAGAGATGGATTTAAAAGGAGAGGTATAGAGGAGAGGCAGAAATAGCAGGAAGGCAGAGGAAGAAGAGATAGACAGAGAATGTAGAGTCATAAGGTCAACGTAGGTTAGGACCAGGATTCTTAGATGCGTAAGGTCCATAGTGGCTGGGCCTATCATAAGTCATAGATAGTCACACAGAGATTGGGCGCTCAGGTGCGGCCCCTGGTGGCATCAGGGGTGAGGAAAAACTCCCTTTCGCTTGATTCATAGTTTGTAAGGGGGAAAAAAAGCTCAAAAGACTCAAAAAGACTCCCCACCCCTACTCTACACCATCCTCCTCGCATCTCCACTCTTTCCATGCTTCACCCTTGCCTTTTTTGCACCCCATTTCTCATCTCTCTCTCTCTCTCTCTCTCTCTCTCTCTCTCTCTCTCTCTCTCTCTCTCTCTCTCTCTCTCTCTCTCTCTCTCTCTCTCTCTCTCTCTCTCTCTCTCTCTCTCTCTCTCTCGCTGTATCTCTTACCTTCCAGCACACGCTGCGGAATCGGCTGCTCCGCAATCGTCCGTTGATGCCTGCCTGTCTGATCCGCGCCAGGTAGTTACTGTTCTGGAATAGTTCATCCCACTCTTTCCTGCCGAGACAAAACACGCACGCACACACATGCACACGCACGCACGCACAAACTCATTAACACACAAATACAGCCATCACTCTAATTTTGTGAATTTTTTTTGGAATTCAACGCATACAGGAACTGATCCTCTCCGTGTTCTTATGGATAGTTAGAGTCACAATTAAGTTCTTATTCAAATTCTGCTATTTTTGGTGACAAAAAATAAAAGAATAAAAACAGATACTATACAAATGTTTGTTTCCTGTTGACAGAGAAGAGTGTGGTCTGTGGTTGACATACAGGGTATTGGTTAGAGTCCCTGGAGCAATGTGGGTGGTTAGGTGCCTTGCTCAAGGGCACCTCAGCCATGGAGGGAGGAAGGGATTGGTAAGGGTGGGGATTGAACCTGCAACCCTGTGATCTACAGTCCAGCTCCCTAACCATTACACCACGGCAGTCCCACTCACTGCTAATAACTTAAATAATTACATTACACTTAGCTGATTCCTTTATCCAAAGGGACTTACGGATATTTAAAGGGTATTGGTTGCAGCCCCAGTGCAGTCGCTCAAGGGCACCTCAGCCATGCAGTGTGGTAGGGAGTGAAAGTGTGGGATTCGAACCTGCAACCATTTGATCTACACTCCAACGACCTAACCATTACACCACAGCTGGCTGCTAATAGCATTGCCCCCCTACGTGTTAACCTGGAACAGGGATACACACTGCACTTGAGAAAAGGTCAGTGATGTTTTGTTGGGCATCAAATGTCAGGTGGCACAGTCACCTCGAATGCCCATAATTCAATTAGTAATTGGTAATGAATGTACAGCAATGAATATGATTATTAGACAATCCACACACAAAAAAGGCATTCAATGCATACAATAGTGGCATTAAAGGTTGTTGAACGGCAGGGACCTACATTAACTTTTTTCATCACCAGCCAAAATGGCTAGTAGATGTTAATC
>NC_085876.1:47856639-47866639 GCF_034702125.1 Engraulis encrasicolus
ATGACACTCCCCACCGGTACCGGTAGGTCACACAGTTCAGATACACTACTAGTGTTTGTGAAGATGAAGATGACTGTGAGTGTGAGTGTTTATGAAGATGTGTGTACGTGTGTGTACGTGTGTGTACGTGTGTGTACGTGTGTGTACGTGTGTGTACGTGTGTGTGTGTGTGTGTGTGTGTGTGTGTGTGTGTGTGTGTCTGTCTGTCTGTCTGTCTGTCTGTCTGTCTGTCTGTCTGTCTGTCTGTCTGTCTGTCTGTCTGTCTGTCTGTCTGTCTGTCTGTCTGTCTGTCTGTCTGTCTGTCTGTATATGTGTGTGCATGCGTCTGCGCGCATGTGTGGCTGCGTGCGCATGACTGACTTGAAGAATGGTTGTTGTGTGCTGTGTGCTGTGTGTGCGTGTGTGTGTGTGCGCGCAAGACTGACTAGGCACTCTTCTTCACTTGGTGGATGTGTAACTTAATGTTGGTGTGTGTTACTGGACAGCCATGGCTTCAGCTCAGTCAGTTGGCAATTCATTAATTGAGAATTAAATATATGTATAAATGTATAACCCAAATGTGGAAATGAGCTGTTAGTAGTTGGCCAGAGCTGATGAAGCCCCTCAGTTGCAGCGGGGAAAGAGAATTTGAAAGGAAGTAGGATTCACGAGTCAGGCAATGCTGAAATGAGTCACTAAAGAGACAAATGATAACCCTCCCGATGCCTTTAGTAGTCTGCTGTCAGAAACTGCCACATGTAACTTTTGCCTGATGGTCCCCGATCTTGCCATGAGAAAACCCAACTTTATCACCTGTTCCTGTAGCACAGGAAACGTATTTCACACGCACGCACGCACGCAGGCACATTCGAAAAGCACAGCTGCAACGATTTTGAAGGCCCCTTTCAACACAAGCCCTCTTCCTCTTTCCATGTGCTGCATCAGGGCATTTCTGTGTTGTGTTGTGTGCTGCTCAGTCCACATTCTCTGAAATCCACATGGCCCACAGTACAGCCCCCAGACACTCCAGACATCCTGACCAGAACAAGTCCAACCAAACCCAGCCGTCCCACACAAACCTACTACTCTACACCAGTGTTTCTCAAACTTTTTCAGGCCGAGGACCACTTTGTCCCCCGTAAAAATGTTCAGGGACCACCTGCCAACTGAATTGGCAGCTGAGGGGTGCTTATTTAAGACTAATTTTGATGCAGATTGCTCACTTTTTGTTCACATTACAAGCCTGCCTTATTGTGGTGAAAATAATACTTCAGCTATGTTTAGCTTTGTAATTATTTTACAAATTCAGCCAACTGCTAGCTCGTCTTCGAAAAGTGGAATACTCTCGCGGACCATCTGAGCACTGTCGCGGACCACCAGTGGTCCCCGGACCACACTTTGAGAATCACTGCTCTACACTGAGTCACTGACCACTGACTGACACACAGGCAGGCACTCACACATCCTGAAAAGTGGAGGAGACGCAGTCAGTCACACTATCGCCTAATGATTCTCACAGTTTTTCAATGAAAAAATCTGAAGACTGCTGTCCTTGGTTTCCTTCATTCAAGCAGACATCGCCAAAGAGCACATTTCTCCCGCTCTCCCACACATGTTTACCAGCTCCAGTTATATATTACTAGCACACAGGGCTCTAAATTAACACCAGCCGATCGGCCTGCCGTGCCCAACCAGTGGGGCACTCGTCTGCCATGCGGCCGACCCGGGTGCGATCCCCGGCCCGGGTCATTGGCCGACCCCTCCCCATCTCTCTCCCCATTCGCTTCCTGTCCACCTCTCACCCTGTCCTGTCATCAATAAAGTCGTAAAAGACAAAAAAAATAGGAAAAGACTAACTTAACTTATTAGCCACTTTGACCCATAGAGAGATTTGTTTGGCCCTCAGCCTCATTTGTGATCCATAATTTGGCCCTTGGGGAAAATATTTGCAGACCACTGCACCAAATATGTGTAAAGACAATTCAGGCCCTGATCTGAGAACAGCTGGTCTGGACGGTCTCTTCTCCATCTCACGACCTGCATGCCATCCATCATCACATGAGATGTGACTCCTCTCTGCTCTCTCCTCTCTGCTCCACTCACCATTGAGGGAATGAATACAGCTCAGTTTGGACCGTGTGTGTGTGTGTGTGTGTGTGTGTGTGTGTGTGTATGTGTGTGTGTGTGTGTGTGTGTGTGTGTGTGTGTGTGTGTGTGTGTGTGTGTGTGTGTGTGTGTGTGTGTTTGTCAATGTGTGTGTGTGTGTTTGTCAATGTGTGTGAGAGAAAGTGTGTGTCAGAGACAGTGTGCGCATGTGTGTGTGTGTGTGTGTGTGTGTGTGTGTGTGTGTGTGTGTGTGTGTATGTCAATGTGTGTGAGAGAAAGTGTGTGTTCTTCCAGCCAAGGTAACTGGCTCTGCATACCACATAGCAATCTCATTTCCACACCGCAAAATGAATGACTACGAGGTCTGCCAGATAAAAGGTGGTGTGTGTGTGTGTGTGTGTGTGTGTGTGTGTGTGTGTGTGTGTGTGTGTGTGTGTGTGTGTGTGTGTGTGTGTGTGTGTGTGTGTGTGTGTGTGTGTGTGTGTGTGTGTGTGAGTGTGTGTGTTTTGCCTGCGTGACACAAAGTCAGGAAGGGATTATGAGTTAGAATGCAAAAGAGAGAGAGAGAGAGAGAGAGAGAGAGAGAGAGAGAGAGAGAGAGAGAGAGAGAGAGAGAGCAGGAGGGTAGTGAGAAAGAGAGAGAGAGAGAGCAGGAGGGCAGTGAGAAAGAGAGAGAGAGAGAGAGAGAGAGAGAGAGCAGGAGGGCAGTGAGAAAGAGAGAGAGAGAGAGAGAGAGAGAGAGAGAGAGAGAGAGAGGGCAGTGAGAGAGAGGGCAGTGAGAGAGAGAGAGAGAGAGAGAGAGAGAGAGAGAGAGAGAGAGAGAGAGAGAGAGAGAGAGAGAGAGAGAGGGCAGAGGGAAGTGAAACCTTCAGTCTTGCAGCATCTGCAGAGAGACACGTGTCCCCTCATGAACAGAATGAAAAGAAAGTGTTGAGATATCCCCAGCGGGAATGAAGTAGGGATGTAAGTAAGAGTACATCAATTTCTGTACCAATACAGTGCACCGATACCCATACTTGAAGTGACTTATCTGCTCATTTTCACATTATGTTCGATAGGCGACAAAACTTTTGTCTTGTCAAAATCTGCCCTGTCGGTGTTCATTAAAGGGTCAATCTTTCTTTGGTGCATGAAATTCATTTTTGTACATACATTTTCATTCGGGAGGGTTGTAGCTTTCATATGAGTGACCTCTGAAGCCAAGTGATTAATTGAAAGTCAGGTTATTAGCTGTTATTCCAAACAGATGGGTAGGCGACAACTCTTTTGGAGGCGAGTGTACAATGACAATAATTGCACAGCCTTGTTTTTCTCAACTGCGTTACTTTCAAGTAAAAAGGATGGGACGAGATGTCGCGTTGTTTTGTGTATAGCAGTATCATGCCTGGTATCTGCAAGTGGTTGACGAATACGAATGAGTATAATGAGCAAGTATCGGGCCAATGCCGATACCAGTATCGTATTGGTGCATCCCTAGAGGAACAGTAAGTCTTCGATAACACACAAGATCAATAGAACAGACAAGATGGACAAGAGGACACTGAGGGGAGAAACAGACTCAGGAATACAGGCAGAGAGGTAGAGAGAGGGATAGAGAAGGAGAGGGAGATAGAGAGAGAGAGAGAGAGAGGGGGGGGGAGAGACAGAAACAAGATGGATGGAGAGGGAGAAAAAGAGGGAAGCTAGGTGGACAGTGGACAGAATGAATGGAGAAAGAGTCAGGTGAGAAAGCAAGACAGACACAGAGTGTTAGTGAAGACAGATTGCGCAAAACGAGAGAGAGATAGAGAGAGAGGAGTGTGTGTGTGTGTGTGTGTGTATGTGTGTGTGTGTGTGTGGTCCTGAGCTCAGGAGCTCCTGCTTAAACAAACTCACATGTCTTTACTTCAACGGCCAATTAGAAACCTGCAATCTCTCTCTCTCTCTCTCTCTCTCTCTCTCTCTCTCTCTCTCTCTCTCTCTCTCTCTCTCTCTCTCTCTCTCTGACACATGACTATCAACGGCCTACCTAGGCCTAACATAGTACACCCATACACACTTACACATCTCTCACGGTATGCCATTCACTTCACAAACATTTCACACACACACACACACATTGGCTTTCTTACTAAATATCAGATGACCTGCTTGCAGATAACACTTGCACTGCGTGTGCGTGTGTGTGTGTGTATGTGTGTGTGTGTGTCATTGTCTAGCTTGGTTACTGTGGCATCACACTCTTATTCTCAACACACACATGAACACACACACACACACACACCGTTACTTCTTAAACACACACACACACGCACACGCGTTACTTCTCGGAGGTGCTACTCTGGGAAAACTGAAGCTGCAGATAAGCAAACAGACTGTGTCTAGAGGGCTGCTGCCTCACTAGACATGCTGTGTGTGTGTGTGTGTGTGTGTGTGTGTGTGTGTGTGTGTGTGTGTGTGTGTGTGTGTGTGTGTGTGTGTGTGTGTGTGTGTGTGTGTGTGTGTGTGTGTGTGTTACCTACAGCAACAACAGAAACGAGCCACTAGTCTGTGTGTGTGTGTGTGTGTGTGTGTGTGTTTATCCCCAAAGGAGCATGACATGGTTCCTAAGAAACAAGCCACTAGACTGTGTGCTCTGTGTTTTGTGCTGTGTGTGTGTGTGTGTGTGTGTGTGTGTGTGTGTGTGTGTGTGTGTGTGTGTGTGTGTGTGTGTGTGTGTGTGTGTGTGTGTGTGTGTGTGTGTGTGTTTTATCCGAAACATGGCATGGTCCCTGGAAACGAGCCACTAGACTCTGGTGTGTGTGTGTGTGTGTGTGTGTGTGTGTGTGTGTGTACGTGTGTGTGTGTGTACGTGTATTTTCCCCCCAAAGGACCATGCCATGGTTCCTAAGAAATGAGCCCTGCTTCTTGCCTTAAGGAATTCATGAGACACTATTCATGCACGCACGCAGCCAATGGAAGACAGAGAGGACAGACAGACACAAATATCAGCCACCATCATTCACCATTGTTCAATTTCGCCGCAACTTATCAGCCGTGTGTGTGTGTGTGTGTGTGTGTGTGTGTGTGCATATGTGCGTGTGTGCAGGCGTGCATGCAGTCATATGTGTGCGTGTGTGTGTGTGCGTTCAGGAGAGCTCCAAACCTCTTCAACACCTGGTGATTGACGTCTATGCATGCACACCCTAATTTTCTCACGACTACTGATTAGTTCTATAAGGGCGTGTCAGTGGTAAGTTTACTCAGCCCTTTTTTGGAGACTGCACTGGGTTGCTAGCGGGTGAAGGTCAATGGCCTCGTTTACACGATGCATTTAATTCAGAATTAACTCAATTCATTTCTGGATAAAACTTAATTACGCTTTGAAAACATCATGTAAACACTTCACAATTCAGAATTAAATGAAAGTTTAATGTTAACTCGACAGAAATATTTAATTCTGAATTATTAATTGGGAATTAAAAATGTCAAGTACACGTGGCCAATGTCTACCCTCCTGTCCTTTCCTGTAACCTCTGTCCTAAGTGTCACCTCGCCGCTGTGGAAGCAAACAACAGAAGTTTCAACCAGTTGTCAACCAGCTGCCAACCAGCTGTCAACCAGCTGTCAACCAGTTGTCAACCAGCTGCCAACCAGCTGTCAACCAGCGCAGAGCAATTTGGAGGCGCTTTCTCCCTTTAAAAACCTGATTGCAAATGGGTGAATGAACTTTGAATATTTTTTATGCAAGATATTGATTAAAAACTAAAGGACTGGCTGAAGGACACAGGGAAGGACAGGAGGGAAAAGACTGACTTGCACCCCCTAAGCCTTTCTTTGGATTATATCATCCATGTTTGACTATGAGTCACAAGGCACACACACACACACGCACGCACGCACGCACGCACGCACACACAGCAACCTAGCTGCTATGTCAAGGTAATTCAAAACCATTAGCCTACAACAACTGCAACCTTCTTGGATTGTCCAGGTGTGCCCCTGTATGTGATATTGTTTACATACACAGCAGTTGCATCACTCCTTTGGAGCAGTGTCAATGTGTTTTCCTAGTTGAAGGAAAGGCCACCACAACACCAACATAAAAACCCTGTTTTCATTTTGATCGGCGATCAGCTTTAAAAATAGAGACACCAGACCAGCCTTGCCCTGTGTCCTTCCAGCAGCTCCGACATGATGACCATGTGCCACAGGCTAAGGACTGAGTGTGTGTTACTGCACAGACAGAACAGTGTGTGCTTCAGAAGACTAGGCCAGACAGTCCCCGACCCGTACATGTCAGCCCAGAGCCGTGATTTCCTATAAACTGCTACACGTCGGACTTTCACTGCCTCTATTCAGGAGCAGCAGTTAACAGCCACTGGAGATTTGACGTCGAGAGACGAACTGAAACTCGACAGCTAATTTGAGAGGGAGTGAAAACCAACAGATAAGACAAACTAACATGTCCGCCAACGCTCACTCCTCTCACCAGAGACCAGAGGCATGATGGGAATGCCTAGTCTTCCTGCAACTTGGGGAGTATTCCTACAACATGGTTCAGTGGTAAACCGGGTTAAGTTTAGGGTTGTAGTATCAGATCGGATGGATCGGATCGGCTGCCGATATTGGCAAAAAATGCGGATCGGTATCGGATCGGCATGCACGGAAAAAATCCGATGCAGAATTCCGATCCATTTTCCTGTTTTGTGTTTATTAATATCTGACAAAACAGGTCAGTTTCTCATTAAAAACCATTGTGTATTACTCAAATTCACCTAATTCAGCTGGATAGTTGTTACTAAGAGTAAAAACCCTTTTCAACAACTTAAATACTCCGATAGGACGGTATCGTTATCGGCCGGTATCGGAATCGGATCGAAAGTGAAATAACATATCTGTATCGGATCGGAAGTGCAAGAACATGGATCGGGACATCTCTAGTGAAGTTAACCCTGAGGTAGCAGTACATCATCTAGTACAGTGGTTCTCAACTGGAACAGTCTTGGGACCCACCAGTTTCCACTTTCATTCGGTCGCGACCCAATTTTTTTAGCGTTCAAGTCAATTCTCAAAATGTAACCAAGACTCGAATGACTAGTTGCACGCTATCTATCTCGCATTCAGATTGTATCTATGACAACAGATGACACAGAGTTCACTGGTCTATCAAAATAAAAGTTGTAAATTGTTGCAGGAAAAGTTGGATTTTTCTTTTTTAGAATTACGTTTTTTTTTACATCAAGGCTCCGCGACCCACCCATGACCGCTCCGCGACCCACTTTTGGGTCACGGCCCACCAGTTGAGAAACACTGGGCTAGTACAGTGCTGCTGTGGTTGTCAACCTTTTTTGCCCAAATGCTCCGCTGACCTCCTCCTCCACAACTGAATCTGATGAAGACTGTTGAGGTTGAAACGTAATCCAGCCATGAAATTATAAAAGAAAACAAAAATTATATTTTGATATTCTGAGGCTGGACAGTGCACTCATACCACCCAGAAGACAAGGGACAGACGCCAGTCTTCCAGGAATGACACAATGTGAAGTCATTCTAAGTACTATGAGGGCACATGTCCAGCTTCGTAAACAACTACATTTTACACAGGAAGACAGGGGAAGCCAGCACCAATCTCCAGAATCCAGTCACTTCTCAACCAGAACACTTGGTGGTTTCCGTGGTTTCCTAAGTAACACATGGCGTAATTATGGTTTTTTTTTTTACTTAGACACCAGGTGGTACAACCAGAGTTGATGCCAATAAAATAATTAGTAATTGGTAATAACTGGACTGCAGTGAAAATGCTTTTTAGATAATCCACTACAAACAAATAAAAACATCCATACACTAGTGTGTGACATGTGGTTGTCGTGTGGTTACGTGTGCTGCTAGTACGACAATAACGTCATTGACCCAAATATGACTGCATAGTGACATAGAGAGTAAACAAGCAGGGTCTGCCACACCTTCCAAAAGGCTTTCCAAATGTGTGGTGGGCAAGCAGAGAGCCGGTCATGACGAGGTTAATCTGAGTTTTTTCTAGTGGCATGACATGCAGCAACTATATGCCACCATGTCAGTTGCTGGTTCAGGTGTAAACCGGTTTAATTCATAAGTAACTCATCTAATAGACGAGCCTGGAGTCCGCATTTCCTGAAGAAAATGAGGACTCCAGGCTCTTCTATTAGATGATTTACCTCTTAACTTGACCTGGTTTACTCCTGAACCAGCTTCTTAGTATAGGTGCCCCAGGTTTTACCAGAGTGAATCTCTCTCTCTCTTGACATGTGTCCTTTGCATCGAACCATCAAAAACATCCCCCTCATCAGCTAGTTCCCTTCCCATCACATGGGTCTCTGTACTCCTATGCCCTGAGGTGGTAAGTCCACAGAGAGAGCACACAGCACAACAGCTCTGTAGATTATATCTCCATAACACCAACTCAAAACTGCTTAGCTGCAGGCAAAGACTGCATACTACATAAAAGGCTAGGACAAGCCAGGCTAGGCCAAGCCAGGCCACACAGCACCACACCACAACACCACACCCCACACATCATACAAAAGACATATGATAACGCCATAACTCTTCGCCACAATGCACTCTGTCACACCAACACCTCAAGGGACCAACACACACAGGCCTTGCGCAACCGCTCTCTGCTACTAAGGCCCTGCGGTAAGCGCATGTCAGGTCAGGTGGGTAAAACAATGCGAGCCACAGTGGGCAGCCAGGCTAGCTACCTGCTCTCTGACTGCTCCCATTGTTGACAGCGGGTCTGGTCTGGTCTGGTGGACATAGCCGACCATCTGTTACCCTTCAATGGGCTGAAATGTGAAGCGATACCGTCTACTCCGCTTTTTCTAATCCTGCCCACTTTCGAGCAGGGGATTTAGTAGGCTACTCTATGGGAAATCAGTTGACAGCTGACCTGGAATTCAGCGGCATGACAATAAGAGAAATGTTAATGGTGATGTGCGGTCAAGCATAAGGGAAAATCCCTTACTAACATGGTAACAAAATGTAAACAAACCAAAACATATCAGTCAGTCAATCAATCCCATAGGCTACGGCCTGGAAGCTTCTTTTCGTAGCCTGCATCTAGGTTGAAACGGGAGACCAATCAGACATCATTAGCATGGAAATACTTATTGTCGTAGACTAGTGAACTGCTATCTGTCAAGGAGAGGGATCAATAAACGGCTCCGAGTGGACAACCGTAAATGCAGCTCTCTCCCTTGGTGCAAATCCAGTAGAAACACCAATGTGTACACTACAGTGCGGCTAGCCCAGTAGCGAACCTGGACGCATTCAGACACACAACAGCAACAGACAGTAGCCTACTAGCAGCTGTCAAAGCCCATTGCACTCGATGGAGACAAGATAATAAAACACACAACACAAGGATACTTGATATACGGTTGCTTCTTATCAGAACTGGTCCGCGATTCTACCAGGGTTGTGTCAGAGTATGATTGACGTTCAAAATGTGGAACCAACGGCTCGAGCTATTCTGACGCCTGCATCGTATCGGCTTCTTCCTGATAAATCTGTGACATTGCAAATTTCACCACAAAACCTCGAGAAAACGTTATGCAATCAAACAAGGAAAACCCGTCCCAGAAGACACATTTGTATAGAGTTGTCTACTTCGCTGGGGGGATAAAAAAATAATAACGTAGCTTGACAGAGCAGGCCTTGCTAAGCAAAAAAAAAAGGTAACTAGCATTATCATATTAACCCAGCTCCGGACGGCGGAATCAGCATCGCTGGTGGCACAGCTGTCTCTGTACAATGTTGCATAAACATGACGGTTTGAAAATCGTTGTTATTTTTTACCTGAAAAGTTTTATAAGTGCACCCCCATTCTGCTTCAGTCAGCTTGCATGTAAACACTCGCGCGAGTCAGGCGGATGTGTCTCTGACCAGCTGATCATGCACGTGACGAGCGAGTTGA
>NC_085876.1:47884139-47891639 GCF_034702125.1 Engraulis encrasicolus
TAGATAAAGACTTTGCGCTGAAAAAGGCTGTGCTTCATTCCCAAGAGTGCCGCGGGTCTCATACAGCAGAAGCAATCGCATCGGCGTTTGAAGGGATGTTCGAGAGGTGGGGAATCCCCAAGGAGAATGTGCACGTAGTGGTCAGAGATAATGCACGGAACATGGCTAAAGCTGCGTCGGAGTTTGGTGTCCCAAGTCTGCCCCAGGGGCGTATCCAGGACATTTTTACTAGGGTGGCCAAGATGACACACAAATATAGTCTGAGGTGGCCATGGAATCATGGAATTATATACACATACGGGGGTCCTCCCACACAGAAAATGTTGCATTTATTCTATGCTATTTCCTGCATTTTAAAGAAAAGCACCAGTGAACTTCAAATACAATATTTTGTAGTAGTATAAAATATATATATATATATATATATATATAGTATTGAAATGTTCTATGTTTAGGTCTTTGTTTTCTATGTACGTATTCACAGAAATTAAAGATAAATGCACACACATATCCTCATTAAGTTATTTTAATGTGCCAGGCTTTTAATTGAAAGTGCAGTGTAATCTGGTTAAATGCTATGCATTCACATATAAATATGCATAATTGGCCATTTTTAAATAACTGAAGTATGAGAGAGTAGACACCAACTTCATGAATGACATCTGAACCTGACATACCATGCTCAGTAGGTGGAGATCCAGACAACACAGATTCACAGTCCGTCTCCTCCTCCTCCAAATGTGGCTGGTCAACTGTGGTAATACAAGGATAGTTTAAAATGACAGACAGACAGACAGACAGACAGACAGACAGACAGACAGACAGACAGGTCCATGCACACATATCATACAAATCTTTAGTTCATCATCTTCTGTCTCAACATTTGTCAGCTGTTAAACCCTTTAATGCATGGCGTTATACCTTTGTCGTTACCAGAGCTACCATAGTGTATTACTAAAGACCCTGTGTTATGTAGTGTGGCACTATGACAGAACCTTTTTGATGACTATAACAGTGTTCCACTGGTTGAACGGTGTGCATGAAAGGGCTACATGTAACTAATTCAAACTTTCCATGCACAACCTACCATCTTGTATTGGGGTAGTGGACTGCTCATCAACACTATCCCTAGGCTGCTGGCTTGTGTGGGCATCTGCACTGGTGCTGGTACTGGCTGTAGCTGACTCTGACTCTTTTTTTTTCTTGATAAAGAAGCTCTCAATATCGTTTCTTCTCTTCATCTTAATGTCACTCACTGGAGGAAATGTAATCAAATCAATGCAATCAATTAATCATTCAATCAACTCACTTCTAAGCATAGTAACTGGCTACAATATCAGAGGGATTATTGTCGAATTGGCAGAGTACACATGTTGTGTTCATGAGTTTTGTGTTCGTGGTTGTGGTTCCCCTTAGAGTAACAACTTTGACTTCATTCAACAATGTCAGAATCAGTGTTAATTTCGTCAACCATGACTATGACTAAAATATTTCGTCAATGCCCTTTTTTGATTTTCGTCATTTAGACTAAGACTAAGACTAAATTGGGAAGGCAATGACTAAAATTGATTTTCGTCATTGTGACTAAGACTAAGACTAAATTTTAAAAAGCTGACGAAATTAACACTGGTATGAAATAGAATAGAGAAAAAGAGAACCAGTGTGTGAAGAAGTTTTATTCTGTACAGTGTAATTTATGTTAAAAAGAGAAGCAGTGTGCGGAGAAGGTTTATTCTCTACAGTCAATGATATATGTTAAAAGTGTGTGGAGAAGTTCTGTAATGTACAGTGTTGACTAAAATGACGAAAATGACTAAAAATTGACTAAGACTAAAATTGATTTTCGTCATTTAGACTAAGACTAAGACTAAATTAGGAAGGCAATGACTAAAATATGACTAAGACTAAAATTGATTTTCGTCATTGTGACTAAGACTAAGACTAAATAAAAAAAAGCTGACAAAATTAACACTGGTCAGAATACAAAAAAAAAACTATATTATTGATGTTGACAGTGTCAGATGTCAAAGCAGTGGCATATGGTTTTAACAAAGAAATTACATGACGTGAATTTCAAGTCTGAGGCGCCGTCGGCCTGCAAGGCAATTACAGCTGTGAGCAGTGGCTGATTCTAAAGCCGTGGCTGCAGGGTTTTAGCAAAGAAATTAGAACTACATGACGTGAATTTCGTTGGTGAACAAACTCACATCTGTACCATGATTTTGTGTGCGTGACGATTTATTTTCGCTACGTTTGAACAAAAGGATTACGATATATTGACACATTTGAGGTCAAATATGTACCGCAAATTTAGCTATTGGGGGGGAGTCATACTCTGAAGTGGACTAGCGCTGTGGGTTTAGGCAACACATCTGTGACTGATGTGAACTTGCTTACTCTAAAGAGGCAGAGGTGCTCTTTACTATGACTTACTCCGACTTTATTTAAGTTTGATTTAAACTCCAAGAAAAGTCAAGACAATCGAAGAAGCAAAGGAGAAGCTTCTCACTGAGAGAAGGCATCACAACAATCATAGTCCAGCTTAGCATTAGTTAATTTCACATGCTAGGTTTCGAGCTAGGTACTGACGTCTGCCTACCGATCCTGACTGTAGATAACAACCGACTACCCTTTCCAATGCGTGGCCAATGGGCCAATGCTATCCATGCCATGTCCCTATCCAAACGGTTTCATATTAACTATCCTGTTATCAACAAAAAAATAAACTGACGTGCACGTTAGGATTGTGCTGTGCTACTAACTTGGTTTGCAGCTGCCACAACACTAACTTGCTCTCATTTAGTCATGTTGTTGTTTCGTGTAGCTATCTCGTATTTTGGCTCTTCCTGGCTGCTAATACTTGCATAAAGTTTTCAAAATTAGGGTTTCCAACACATTCAGACAACCAACAAATCATTAAATTGCCATACCTTATTGTCTAAATTAGACTGTCCAGGCAGTTAGTGGATGCGGTCTCTCGTGAAGGAACTGCAGGTGACACAGTGCTCCTCAGCATCGCTGGTGCGGGGTTGCCAGATCTTTCACGATAAATAAGCGACTATAGGGGCAGCAGGCGACACGCAGTGGTCATCTCGTGTAAGCCTACTGATCAGAAATCAGCCTTGTGCAGCATCAGTCCAACGACTGTCGTGTTAGTTAAAGTGTAAAACTGACCCTAGATCTGTCAGCCAGCGATCACCATGGATTGACAGTTTTCTCTTGTTTGTTGTTGGGTTGACGAACTTGAATGATTACCTGATAATTACCTATTATTGGTCTTATACTGTTGTTATTATTGTATATTTATTTATTTTTAAAAATATATATTTTTTATTAATTACTTGTCGAATCAAGGGTGGCCAGTAGGGTGGACAATAGCGTCCCAGGGGTGGCCCTGGCCACCCCCTGCCCCCCCCTAGAATCGCCAGTGGTCTGCCCTGCATGGCACATACTCTACAGCTCGCAGTGAATGGAGGTGCCCTCACTCAGCGCAGTATTGCAGATGCCCTGGCGGTGGGGAGGCGAGTGGTAGGACACTTTAAGCACTCACCACTTGCTTGCAGTCGTTTTGAAGACATACAAAAAGAACTCAATATGTCCGTTAAAAAGTTGCAACAAGACGTCTCCACCAGGTGGAATTCCACCTATTATATGATGCAGAGCCTGGTGGAACAAAAGAGGGCTTTAAGTGCATATGCTGCTGATTATGAACTCCCCACAACATTGACAGCAAGCCAGTGGGGGATAATGGAGAAGATGATCACCCTCCTGGAACCCTTTGAGCAGCTAACCAGGGACATCAGCTGTGCAGAGGCCACTGCTGCTGATGTTATCCCTGGTGTCGTGTCCCTCACGCGGCTGCTTGCCAAGACGGATGAATCTGACAAAGGTGTGCAAACTGCCAAACATGCGCTGTTGGAAGCGGTCAGCAAACGCTTTGATGGTGTTCAAACTGAACCGCTTTATGCAATTGCAACCATGGTTGATGCTCGCTACAAAGACCGTTATTTTGACCCGGATAAGAAGGAGGAAGCACGGAATATGCTGCTGAAAGTTGTGGATGAAATGGCCAGTGTGGGCAATGGTCAACGAGAAGACGCTGCTGGTGCCAGTGCAGATGATCCAGGCCAGGAGGACCAGGACCCCCCACCTAAGAAGGCAAAAGGAAGCCTGCAGGACATGTACCAAGAAATCCTCACAGAGAATGATGTCGCCACACAAGCAACTACAGGCGAAACAGCATCACAGGTGAGTAAACTTTACCAGCAGATTTGTTGAATGCTTCATATGAAAATTAATCAAATAACATATGCCTGTAGTGCTTTGAAGTAAGTAGACTTTTCTGTTTTTGTTTTGTTTTTTTGTTTTACTTTTCATTTAGGTTCATGCATACCTGGGAGAAGTCACCATCCTCAAGACAGCCTGCCCTTTCAAGTACTGGAGCTCCACCCAGATGCGCTTCCCTGCACTTGCCCGAGTTGCACGCAAGTACCTCACTGCGCCCTGTACCAGTGTAGACAGCGAACGGCTCTTTAGCGCCGTCTCCCATGTCATAGACGAAAAGAGAAATCGCATACACTGCAACAATGCAGAGATGCTCATTTTCATTCAGAAAAATCTACCCCTCACAGATATGGACAAGGGAAAAAATTAGACCAGTCATATAGGCAAATCAGCATCAGTTTTTTTACCCTCATTTGTTGCACTTTATGTTTACTGGTATGGACTGAAGCTGTTTTTATTACTTGTGCCTTTTTTGTTTTAATATTCGTTCATGTTGTTACTCTTTGAAAGAGCCGGGTAGATTGAGCCCAGTGTGAATGTTTATATTGTCAATGATTGTGAGGCCTGTTATGAAGGCCAGTCAGTCTTTTAGCCCTGTTCATTGGACTAATACTAAAGGAGGACTTTGTTTACTACTCTGGAAGGTCTGGACTGAAACTTTGTGCCTTCCCTGTTCTTATGGCACACTACCACATCTTTGTTGTTGCTCATGTAGAGCGGTGCTGATTGAGCCCAGTTTATAATTTCAATGATTGCTTTAGCCCGAGCAATGGGCTAGGGACTCAGGCTGCTTAGATTTGTACACCTTTAAAATGTTTCATTTTGTACCCCACCTCAAACCTGCTTTTTTGTAGCTCAAACAAAAGCGCAGTTTTCAAAATTGTGCAGTATAGTTGCCACATTGCAATTGTGTGGATTCATTCAATTAAAGTGATAAGTTTTAGTTAAGAAACACAGAAAAATAGTAGCCTGTCATATACACCATCATACACCATGCATGGTGTCACCATGCCTGTTATTTTAGTTGGTTACATGCTGCTATGTTGCACATAGTTTTCAGTTACTTACAATGTTTTATCATCTGTGAATGACAGGGAGAGTGTAATTCAAACTGTTGTTTCAAACAATTAAAAAAATAAACATGGCACTTTTTCCCTACATTAAGTTGAAGTATTTTTCTTATTTTGCATAGACAAAATTTGGACAGCCTTGTTGCATTCAAGAATACATCCAGTGGGGCATCACAATAACATTAAGGATGTTGTGTTAATTCTACAATAGGAGATGTGATGTTAGGTACCTAAATGAGTTTTGAGGGGGGGGAAAAAACATATATCGGTATCGGCTGATATCGGAATCGGAAATTGAGAGTTGGGCAATATCGGCATATCGGATATCGGCAAAAAAGCCAATATCGGACATCTCTACTAAGCATATCTAAATGTGTTCATTCATAGGAAGACCATTTTTATTTTTAGAAAGTATCATCTTCTTCTGAATATGGAGTCCCATCAATTATGTTGAGAGGAGATCTCTGAAAAAAAAAAGTCTGAAAAAGTTTGAGAAACTCAGCAGTATGTGGCAGAGATAATTATGTGCACTCACAATACAGAACGTGTTGTTGCAGTGAAAGGGTGACACGGGATATACATAGTATATACATAGTCCATTGAAGTCCCTCTTTATATGTTCCCCCTGGACAATCATCAAGACTACCAGTGTGGAGGGACAGTGTGGCGAATAGTTGCCTAAGGATGTGTGTGTGTGTCCACATGCATGTGTGAACGTGTGTGTGTCCGTGCGTGCGTCCGTGTGTGTGTGCATGCGTGCATCTGTGTGCATCTGTCCGTGCCTTCTCCACGTGTGGCCTAAGGCATGTGATGTACCAACAGAGGGGGACCTGCAGCATCTCTCACTGCCTATCTGGCATTTTCCCAGTGGGCCGACAGTCCTCAGGGGCCGAAGCTGTTTGCTTGTTGTTGTTTGTTTCAGTTTTCTCCCTTCAGAGACCATTCCACCCACCATTTAGATGTGGACGCCCATTGGTCCATCTGTAAAATAGACAAGCAGCTGAGCCAATTATAATCAGAGAGAAACAGGGGGGGTGTGTGAGGGGCTGCTCAACCAAAGATGCCCGGCCCATTTTTAGGTCGCAGCCCCATTCTGCTGGAGAGGAGGGAAGACCAGCCTGGCCAGCCACGCTACACTCAAGTCTGGACTCACTGATATCAGATCACTTAAGGCCGTGGGGTGGGACCACACAGTTATCCAAACCGTTATCCATATGATTCAAATGGCCTCTTTGCTGCCTTGGTCTAGCAAGGGGTTAAATGAAGCTAAATCTTTAGTGTAGGAAGTGGCACGGAGGTCCGTCATGTTTGTCTTTGTGGAGGTCCGACATGTTTGTCTTTGTGGAGGTCCGTCATGTTTGTCTGTCTGGAGCTGGGTCTGTGTTGTTGCCACTTGCGTCATTGCGTAGCAACCAGCATGCATGGAATGACTGGAATTATTATCATCATTTTTAAGGGCTTTTGTGCCTTTATAGAGTTCTTCAGTAACGCGGAAGCATGTAGTAGATTGTAGTCTTTCATGTTAGCATTTAAGGACTTCCTGGTTCGTATCGGCTTCCGGCTTCCATTGGGAATGAATAGGGGCCAGTTTCAAATAAGCTCCGAGTGCAAGCACGCGCTTAGCGAACCCCCGCAAACTGTCGAGGGTGTTAAAAATAGGCTGTAGGTATGACATGGTTGATCATTTTGTGTCAAACTTTGACATAAATACGATGTTGCGTCCATATGCTAAACCCGGAAACTTTTGGCGACTACAGAAGCGGCGCCGGCATGTACGTGCGGAGGGTTGTACCCATGGCAACCAAAGGAAAGTATGTAGTTCGGAAGTTTTAATGATCAGAAAGGGGTTAGCAATATTGAATTAAAATCGTCATGATTTAGCATGTGAATACACCAACATGATGATACGATCCGTTCCACTAATGAGAAAGGGATGCGGGGACACGCTAATGTTCGTTGTTGGCGTGCAACTTATATTTTTGCCAAACCTGAATCTCTATGGCGTTTTGCAATGTAAAAAATCGCCATGGAACCGGTAGTCCAAACGCCGCATACAAGTTGACGTCAACGCTGAAGAGCTCTATTATAGGACAGTGGAGAGCAGGCAGGAAATGGCTTTCCTGGGCCTCATAAGTCACGAACGGAA
>NC_085876.1:47896639-47904139 GCF_034702125.1 Engraulis encrasicolus
AGGAGAGGACAGGAGAGGACAGGAGAGGAGAAGAAAGCAGAGGAGAGGAGAGAGGAGAAGAAGAGAGGAGAGGAGAGCAGAGGAGAGGAGAGGAGAGGACTGGAGAGGAGAAGAAAGCAGAGGAGAGGAGAGGAGAGGAGAGGAGAGGAGAAGAAAGCAGAGGAGAGGAGAGAGGAGAAGAGGAGAGGAGAGGAGAGGAGAGGAGAGGAGAGGAGAGCAGAGGAGAGGAGAGGAGAGGAGAGGAGAGGAGAGAACAGGAGAGGAGAGGAGAGGAGAGGAGAGAACAGGAGAGGAGAAGAAAGCAGAGGAGAGGAGAGAACAGGAGAGGAGAAGAAAGCAGAGGAGAGGAGAGGAGAGGAGGAGAGGAGGAGAGAACAGGAGAGGAGAAGAAAGCAGAGGAGAGGAGAGGAGAGGAGAGGAGGAGAGGAGGAGAGGAGAATGGTTATGGTCAGTTCCAAATGGGGAGCACTGGTCCATTTTATTTCTTACGTAATACTGAGGGGGATACTGGCAAACGTACGATGAGGTGAAGGGGCATCGACAGGTGTATGATGTATTTGTACAAAAAAGGAATTGAGACACACTACTGTAGTCTAGACTGTGTGTTCAGTTGAAGACAGAAGGCAACTTGGGAAGAGAGAGTGTAAGGAGGAGGTGGAGGAGGTGAAGACAGAAACTGAAAGACAAAGAAATGGCAACGGAGAGAGAAGAGGGAGAGAGATGAGCGTCATAATATTGCTTTATTGCAGCACCGACTACACCAATCATACTGTACACCGGTGGAAACATCGCCAAACGCACCGAGAAGAACTCACAGACAAGAAAAAGGTTGAGAAACACTGGTCTAGACGGTGTGTTCAGTTGAAGACAGAAGGCAACATGGGAAAAGGGATTGAAGGAAAGAGAACAGAACAGGACTGAGAGAGCGAAAGGAGGAGGCGGAGGAGGTGAAGAAAGAAACTGAAAGACAAAGAAATGGCAAAGGAGAGAGAAGAGGGAGAGAGATGAGCGTCATGATATTGTTTTATTGCAGCATCGACTACCAATCATACTGTACTCTGGTGGAAACATCTCCAAACGCACCGATAAGAACTCACAGACAACGCAGAAAACAGCCAGCCAACACTAAGTACTGAGGGAGTGACAGAGAGAGGAAGGTTGAAAAGAGACAGACAGGCGGAAATATTGAGCGTACACGCACTGTAAGGTAGAAAAAGAAGTAAGGAAGAAAAAAGGAGAGAAAGAGAGAATAACGGCGATGACACGAAGTCAAGGACATGGCAAACTATACATGTCAAATAGTTAAACTGATACAGTACTATTATATACTGATATTTTAAATGTTTTGATTAGAATACGTGTTGGTTTGAAATTAATATGAATCCTACTAGACAGTATTTTTACAAACATAATAATACCTGATGCAAAAGTCAAACTCTGCTAATGAAGAAAAAAACAACAAAGAAACAGCCAGGGTGGAGAGCAGGAGATCGAGAAAGAGAGATAGCGAGAGAGAGAGAGACAGACAGAGTGAGAGACAGAGGTGTGGAGAGAGAGAGAGAAAGATAGAGTACAGGATAGAAAAGGTGAGATACAGGTAAAGAAGAGTTAAAGTATGGGTAAGAAGGCTTTGCCAGGCAGGCAGGCAGGCAGGACTGGTGGTATGGCGGTATATGAGAAGGCAGGCAGGCAGGACTGGTGGTATGGCGGTATATGAGAAGGCAGGCAGGCAGGCAGGCAGGCGCAGGCAGGCAGACAGGCAGGCAGGCAGGCAGACAGACAGGCAGACAGGCAGGCAGGCAGACAGGCGTGTGCTGGACTGGCGGTAAGGCGGTAGAGGAAGAGACAGATTCTCCTTCCTGTTGCGCCAAGAGAGGAGTGGAAATGAATTAATGATGAAGGGATGATCAATAAAAAAACAGACGAGTGTGTCAGTGACTGGTGTTACTGCTGGAATGGAGGAGAGAGAGATAAAGGGATAAAGACAGAGAGAGATATAGAGACAGATAGAGAGACAGGGAGAGGGAGAGAGAGAGGGAGAGAGAGAGAGAGAAGAGAGAGAGAGAGAGAGAGAGAGAGAGAGAGAGAGAGAGAGAGAGAGAGAGAGAGAGAGAGAGAGAGAGAGAGAGAGAGAGAGAAATAGACAGAGAGAGTGATAGATAGAGAGAGAGAGAGATAGAGAGAAGGATAGAGTGATATATAGATGGATAGATGTAGATGGAGAGAGATAAAAGGCAGAGAAAGCGACAGAGAAAAAGAGAAAGAGAAACATATCAATGTTTCAATGAAGAGAGACAGAGACAATCAGATAGCTAGCATAGACAAGAGAGAGAGAGAGAGAGAGAGAGAGAGAGAGAGAGAGAGAGAGAGAGAGAGAGAGAGAGGGAGAGAGAGGGAGAGGGGAGAGAGGGAGAGAGAGAGAGAGAGAGAGAGAGAGAGAGAGAGAGGGAGAGAGAGAGAGAGAGCGAGAGAGAGAGAGAGAGAGAGAGAGAGAGAGAGAGAGAGAGAGCCTATCTTGTATACCAGACAGGTCCGTGGAACACTTTTATAACGTGACAAGATGCGGGACAGCAAAATTCGATGTTGTTTTAATTGGACATGGGATCGAGGTGTGTGTGTGTGTGTGTGTGTGTGTGTGTGTGTGTGTGTGTGTGTGTGTGTGTGTGTGTGTGTGTGTGTGTGTGTGTGTGTGTGTGTGTGTGTGTGTGTGTGTGTGTGTGTGTGTTTTTGTGTAGCGGGTGGAGGGGGGGATGCCCACGAGCGGAAAGGGAGAGATTGAGATTGAGGGAGATGTATTTAATTATAAATATTTAATCCATAAACACACACACACACACACACACACACACACACACACCCTAAAGTGTCTTGCATCGATGCTGACAGCTGGTGTGAATGAATTAAAGGTATTACAGGGAAGCGTATTGAGGCATTAAATGAGATTTTCAAAGTGAAACAGTAAGACAACCACTCCTTGGGAACACACACCTGTGTGTGTGTGTGTGTGTGTGTGTGTGTGTGTGTGTGTGTGTGTGTGTGTGTGTGTGTGTGTGTGTGTGTGTGTGTGTGTGTGTGTGTGTGTCTGCAACAATTGGTAGTTTAGCAATATGGCGAAGGAGGTGCCATGTCTACCTCTAAAAAACTTAAATTAACCAGGCCATCCTGACCTGTAATGTATTGCATAGGACCCTATTATTCTGATCAGTCCCTACTGATTGCTATGACATTTGCTTCCATCACTATTTGGATTTGTAATGCTGCCTTCTTGGTGAGATCCAAATAAAAGTACTAAAATGTGTGTGTGTGTGTGTGTGTGTGTGTGTGTGTGTGTGTGTGTGTGTGTGTGTGTGTGTGTGTGTGTGTGTGTGTGTGTGTGTGTGTGTGAATACTGACCTAACCACAGGGGGGCTCATGTATCATGCGTTCGTAGTGGCAAGTGGTCATTCCTTAGCAAAGCATTGGCTTATAAATCAGGCCAAATTTCAGCCAACACTGGTCCACCAGGCATTGGGAGAGAGGATGAAGCCTGTGACAACGGTGTATCTCCATTTTTTGACTTTTGCATTTTATTATTGGAAATGACTGTTCAGAGGTCCTATCACCTATGTGTGAATTCTTTACCATTCAAATATTTTGAGAACATACTTTTTTAACCTATATAAAATGCAGTTTGCCATGCAATTTAATGGAATGCCCAATACAAAAATGTCAATTTCCCAACATTCTTCAAAATGGAGATACACCGTTTTGCAAATAAACCGTTCATTTGTAGTCATCTATTACTCGCTATTTTGACCACAAGAGCAAAAATGAATCTTTCAATCGGACTCAGAGAGGTTGACTGTAGTGGCATGAGGACTGATACCACTACGCAAAGTACAGCAGGTTACCTGAAAATGGATTCATTTGCATGGCAGTGAAGTGTGTCTGTATTGTATGTTGTCTGACAGTGTTTAAGCCCTTAGCGCAGCACTATGGCTCTCTCTAATGTAATACCAATGTTGTTAGGATGTAGTTAAGCATTTTCAGCAAGTGAATAGGGTCGCCGGCGACCCCAGCTGCAGTAAGAGGCTACGCCCTGTCTTCTTAACAAGGACGTCCTCCTCTGGACGTGCACGAGCGTGGGTGTGTGTGTGTGTGTGTGGCCAACCCTATCACAAACAAATACGACTAGCTGAAACACAACTTAGACCTGTGTAGCCTGTGTGTGTGTGTGTCCTACTTTGTACATAACCAGAGACAGTTTAGATTGAGACGGGACATATGGCGGCCATCTTGGTGACGCCTTCGGAGTGCTATTTCGCGATTAAGTAGACCAGATCTGAGAGTCAATGGGAAAAATGAATGGGGAAACTGAGTACAGGATGGGGAAGAACCCAGCGGTTGTGAAAACCATATGGTTGAAACCACAGTGAAAAACTGATCAATCTAGACTGCTTGGTTGTGGTATACGAGTCAAAACAAAGCTTTTTAAGCCACTTTTCTCACGTTTTTTTTGACAGAGCGCAGGCGCAGTAGTTCCGTAACGGCACGAGAGCGACGGCTTTTCACAACTGAGCATGCGCATCATTTTGCGTGCGCCGATGCAGCCAGATGATTGGATCACTGGCACCGCAGCTCAGCAGGCACATTGGCTCTTCTTACCAGAAAGGCGGGAGATGTGCGGGTAGACGCCATATTTGTGTTACGAATCTTCACCGTTAATTTCTATGTACGATTACATGGCTGTCCTATCTCCCCTTCCTATCAAAATCTCTGACATAACTTCATCCTGGCCAATGCACAGAGTTCCCATGCTGCGCACCCCATTGTGTACTGCTCCAATGGCTTCTAAAAAAATCCAAAACTAACACATCACTAACTACTACAGTGCAAAACTAACAAACGTGTGTGTGTGTGTGTGTGTGTGTGTGTGTGTGTGTGTGTGTGTGTGTGTGTGTGTGTGTGTGTGTGTGTATGTGTGTGTGTGTGTGTGTGTGTGTGTGTGTGTGTGTGTGTGTGTGTGTGTGTGTGTGTGTGTGTGTGTGTGTGTCCCCTTCCACAGACAGCAACTTCATCCTGGCCAATGCGCAGGTGTCCCACGCGGCGCACCCCATCGTCTACTGCTCCGATGGCTTCTGCGAGCTGACGGGCTTCGTGAGGTCAGAGGTCATGCAGCAGAGCTGCGCCTGCAAGTTCCTGTACGGGCCCGACACCAGCGATGACATCATACAGGAGGTGGACACCGCCCTATTGGAGCGCAGCGAGTTCAACCAGGAAGTCATGTTCTACAAGAAGACAGGTGAGAGAACATAACATCATACAATGTTCTACACGGTAGATGAGAACATCACATAATGTTCTACAAGACAGGTGAGAACATGATCACACAATGTTCTACTAGACAGGTGAGAACATGACATCACACAATGTTCTACAAGACAGATGAGAACATCACACAATGCTCTACATCAGTGATTCTCAAACTTTTTCAGACCGAGGATCATCTTGTCCCCCCAAAAGTGTTCAGGGACCACCTGTCAACTTCGATGCAGATCACTTTTTCTTCACATTACAAGCCTGTCTTATTGTGGTAAAAATATGACCTCAGCTATGTTTAGCTTTGTAATAATATTACAAATATAGCCTACTGCTAGCTTGTCTTGGAAAAGTAGAAATCCCCTCAAGGACCACCTGAGCTCTGTCGTGGACCACCAGTGGTCCCCAGATCACACTTTGAGAATCACTGATCTACATCCAAATACTATAGGCACTCACTGCCTCCTTACCAGTATCTACCTCTCGGCGCCCTGACCAGTAGCTTCTATGTAAAAAGCCAGCCCATTGTCAGCAAAATTGGGACGTACTACAGCACCGTCATTTACAGTACATGACCTTTGAGAGGGATTGGACTAATGAACAAACAGTTGTCAACCTCCCGCAGACTTCTGGGACAGCAAAGTAGTAGTTTAGTAACCATCACTTGCCAACTGCAAACATGACCGGCTATAGAAAGTCATCCAGGTACCGTTTGACTTCTGATTGAAAGCCTACTAGGATATTCGAAGGCTCTACATAGTCGATTCCTTACTTTTTGCCTACCTCATAGGTAGGGAGTAGGGACATTTGGACGCAGCCAGTGATCTACAAGAAGACAGATGAGAGGATTACGATTGCCATTACATGCTGAAGAAGGGCTATGCACGTAACGTTTGTGGGCAAATGAGCAAAGACGAATCTGTCTGTCCTGTTCCGTCCTTCCTTCCTCTATCTGATCTATTATGACCATCTATTTGATAGGACAGTGTGAGAGGTGGACAGGAAGCGAATTGGGAAAAGACACAAAGGTCGGCAAAGGACCCGGGCCGAGAATCGAACCCAGGTCAGCCGCATGGCAGGCGAGTGCCCTACCAGTTGGCCACGGCAGGGCCCCTTCCTTCATCTACGTTTTACTGTATGTGGGGGCTACTGTACCTTTATGAATCCAGGAGGTCACTTCCAGTAGAAGACCAAACATGTGGGCAAGAAAGTGAAAGTGATTTGTTAATGTGACAGCACAGCACAGCGCACACACACACACACACACACACACACACACACACACACACACACACACACACACACACACACACACACACACACACAAACACACACACACCATAACACACTGTAACAGAGCCTCAGCTCTTAACCTCTGGTGACACAAGTGACAAGGGGGGCAGACAGCCATGACAACAACGCCAGGGTAATAGTGCAGCATGATGAGGATGCCATGAACAGGTGTGTGTGTGTGTGTGTGTGTGTGTGCGTGCGTGTGTGTGTGTGCGTGCGTGCGTGCGTGCGTGCGTGCGTGCGTGCGTGCGTGCGTGCGTGCGTGCGTGCGTGCGTGCGTGTGTGTGTGTGTGTGTGTGCGTGCGTGCATGCAGGGCTGGACTGGCCATCTGGCATTAGGGGTGCACCGATACCACTTTTTTGAAAACCGATAATTGCCGATACAGAGTACCGATACCGATACCTTTCAACACCAAAATAGAATGAAAATAAATGCATGGCCTTGTTTTTTTTCCACCTGTGATATTTTTATTGACCAATTCCATGTAGATTTACATGTTAGTAAATTTATGAGGTGGCACTTGTTTCCATGCTGCTTTTAAGTCCACAGAACGTGACAAGATTTTGCATTGTTTTGTGTAATAGCAGTATCGTTCCTGGTATCGGCAAGTGCTTGACGAGTACGAGTACGATTATAATGAGCAGTATCGGGTGCCAATACCGATACCATTATCGGTATCGGTGCATCCCTATATGGCATACCAGATACCAAGGCATTTCCCGGTGGGCCCTGCACCCTCGTGGGCCCCTATTTTCAGAAATGTGAAAAAAAAATTTTTTTTACATTTCTGAAAATAGGGGCCCATGAGGGTGCAGGGCCCACCGGTGAGTCAGTTCTGCGCCGCTAATTATGAAGGGCCCCTTTAAGCCAAAGGCGCCCGGACCCTATTTCTCTAATTATGAAGGGCC
>NC_085876.1:47911639-47914139 GCF_034702125.1 Engraulis encrasicolus
GTATGCATGCATAGGCTACTGAATTCTGATTTCGGATAGCGCACTGATTAACCCATTTTGTCCTGAACCCTTTTTGGGAAAGGGTGCCCTCTTTCTATTAAATCCTAAATATCTCAGCCTCCGAAGCACGTACAAACATGAAGTGGATTACATTTAAAAGCCAAGACCCTCCCCTTGCATTGTAATGTGTTCATTCAGCTCTAACATACCCACATATTTGATAAAACAGCTAAAATCTCAAAATCCTGAAAAAAACATATATGTGCTTCCAGGACACAATGGGTTAAATGCTTTTTATGTATCCCCTCTGCTTTTATTCAGCTTCACTCTCCTCCCTCTCTCCTCCCTCTCTCCTCCCTCTCCTCCCTCTCTCCCTTGTTCTTCCTCCCTCTCTCCCCCGACCTCCCACCCTATGGTCCTGTTCCATTTTATCTGCCTTTATTGTCTTTCCTTCTATCCCCCTCTTTCGGTTCTCTCCACTGTATTCCCCCTCTCCCCATCTCTTCCCTCTCCACTGTATTCCCCCTCTCCCCACCTCTTCCCTCTCTGTTCTCTTCTCACCTTTAACTGTCGAACAACAATCTCTCTCTCTCTTCTCTCTAGTCACCCCCACCCCTCTTCCTCCTTCGTCTATCTCCCCTTCCTCCTTTCCTCTCCTCTCCTACCCTCCCATCTCTCTCCCTCTCTCTCTCTCTCTCTCTCCCTCTCTCTCTCTAACTCTCTTTTTCTCTCTCTCCAAGATCCTAACACTACTCCTTCCCCCACTTCTCTCCTATCCCCTTCTCCCTCGCTATTGTAATACACCTCAATATCTCCTTTTTCCTACCCCCTATCTCCTCTACCCTTCTCCCATATGTATACTGTCCCTCTTTCTTCTCTCCCTATCCCCTTTTCCTCCCTCTATCCATTCTGACCTCCCTCTTCTACTCCTCTTCCCCCTCGCCTACTCTCTCTTCTTCTCCTACCCCCTCTCTCCTCTACCCTTCTCCCATATGTAGGCCTTCTTTTGTTCATCTTTCTACTCTCCCTATTACCCCCCCCCTGCACCTCTCTCTCTCCACCTTGCCTCTTTCTCTTCTATCCCTCACTACCCACTTCCCCTCTCTCCTATACTCTCTCTTCTTCTCCTACCCCCTCTCTCCTCTACCCTTATCCTACATGTAGGGCTACTTGTGTCCTGTCTTCCTCCCCCCACCTCTCTCTCCACTCTGCCTGCCTGCCTGCCTGCACTCCTTCCCTCCCTCTCTCTCTCTCTCTCTCTCTCTCTCTCTCTCTCTCTCTCTCTCTCTCCACCCTGCCTGCCTGCACTCCCCTCTATCCATTCTGCTCTTTCTCTTCTATCCCTTGCTACCCACTTCCCCTCTCTCCTTCTTTTCCCCTCCCTCTCCCCTCATCCTCTCCCCTCATCCTCTCCCCCTCTACTCCTTCTGTCCCTCGTTGCTCTCTCCCTATCCCCGTTCCTCCTCCTCTCCCCTCTAGCCCCCTTTCCTCTTCCCCTCTCCTCCTCCCCTGCTCCTCCTCTCTATTTTGACCTCTCTTCTATCCTTCACTACCCCGTTCTACCCTCTCTTCCTCTCTCTTCTCCGCTCCCCCTCCTCTCCCTATCCCCTGCCCTCCTTCTCTCTCTTCCATCCCCCTTTTCCTCTCCCACTCTCTACCACTACTCCTCCTATCTACTTTGAACTCCCTCTCTTGCTCTCTCTTCTCCTCTCCCCTCTATCCCCCTCTCTTACTCCTCTCTTCTCCGCTCCCCCTCCTCTCCCTATCCACTGTCCTTCTCCTCTCCCCTCTATCCCTGTTTCCTCTCCCACTCTCTTCCACTCTTACTCCTCTCTTCTCCGCTCCCCCTCCTCTCTTCTCTCTCTTCTCCTCTCCCCTCTATCCCTGTTTCCTCTCCCATTCTCTACCACTACTCCTCCTATCTACTTTGAACTCCCTCTTCTCTATCTTCTCCTCCCCCCATCTCCCCTTTCTCTCCCTCTCTCCTCCTCTCTTTTCTGACCTCCCTCCTCTGTCCTTCACTACCTCCTCTCGTCCCTCTCCTCCTCCTCTCCCTATCTCTCTCTCCTATTCCCCTTTCCTCCTCTCTTCTCCTCTCCCCCTCTCTTCCTCTCGTCCCTATCCTCCTCCTCTCCCTATCCCCTCTCCCTATCCCCTCTCCTATCCCCCTCTCCTCCTCCTCCTCCTCTCTTCTCCTCTCACCCTGTCTCCTCTCCTCCTCTCTTCTCCCCTCCCTCTCTTCTCCCTTCTCCTCTCCCCCCCTCTCCTCTCCTATCCCCTCCCTCTCTTCTCCTCTCCCCTCCTCCTCCTCTCCTATCCCCTCCCTCTCTTCTCCTCTCCCCTCCTCCTCCCTATTCCCCTCTCCTCTCCCCCTCTCCTCCTCCTCCTCCTCTGCCTATTTCCCCCTCTCCTCTTCCTCCTCTATCAACCCTCTCCTCCTCTGCCTATATCTCCCTCTCCTCTTCCTCCTCTATCCCCTTCTCCTCCTCCTCTCCTCCCC
>NC_085876.1:47919139-47921639 GCF_034702125.1 Engraulis encrasicolus
AGGTGAGACGGGAGGAGCAAGAGAAGACAGGAGACAGATGGAGGGATAGAAGGTGAGAAATGAAAGGAGAGAAAGGAGAGAATATATTGGAGAAGAAGGGAGATGGAGAGAGTGTGTGAATAACATTGCCCTATTTCCTCAAACTGCTCATTCATAGTCAAAGATGGTGACTGAGCTGTAGTGAGAGTTCACCTCATGTGTGTTTCTAACTGGCTCTGTCCTCTGGCGCATGACAGGAGGCGTGTCTGTCTGAAGCATTGAGTTGAGTTGGTTTTCCATATTTTTTAACATTCATACATGTAAGGGGACTGTTTGTTATTTATTTTCGGGGTCACTGGAGGAGAAAAGGGAGGGTCAACCATTTTTTGTTCTGAAGGGGAGGGTCATTCAGAAAGGTTTGGCCTAGAAATACATTCCTTGTTTATATTATGTTTTTTGATGTTTTATATTATGTTTTTTGCCTAACATAATTCCCAAAAATGACATGCTAAAATTGGAGCAGTCACGCAGATATTTTTTTTATCACCCTCCACCGTCACTTCATGTGCACTTCCAAAAATGTGACAAGCTACCCAGACAACGGCAGCAGGAGCCCTCGACAACAAGCAACTACTTCCTGGTTCTAACCTTCACTGGGCCCGTGGTTTGTGGGAGGAAATATGTGTGTGATATTCATTAAATAAGTTGCCTGTGCTTTGTAGCTTTGTATTTCTCTGTCTCTAACCTCCTGTCTTGTGTGTTCGTGTGTGTGTGTGCGTGCATGTGTGTTTGCATGTGTGTGTGTGTGTGTGTGTGTGTGTGTGTGTGTGTTGTAGAATGTGTTTGGCGACCCCCCCGCGCTGCCCGAGTACAAGGTGGCTAACCTCATGTGTGTGTGTGTGTGTGTGTGTTGTAGAATGTGTTTGGCGACCCCCCCGCGCTGCCCGAGTACAAGGTGGCTAACCTCATGTGTGTGTGTGTGTGTGTGTGTGTGTGTGTGTTGTAGAATGTGTTTGGCGACCCCCCCGCGCTGCCCGAGTACAAGGTGTCTAACCTCACGTTGTGTGTGTGTGTGTATGTGTGTGTTGTAGAATGTGTTTGGCGACCCCCCCGCGCTGCCCGAGTACAAGGTGGCGGACGCCAAGAAGTCGCGCTGCATCCTCCTCCACTTCAGCAGCTTCAAGGCGGGCTGGGATTGGCTGATCCTGCTGGCCACCTTCTATGTGGCCGTCACCGTGCCCTACAACGTCTGCTTCATCGGCGACGACGACCTCACGCGCAGCACCACCGTCAGCGACATCGCCGTGGAGATACTCTTCATTATAGGTACAGTATTTGGTTCCTCATTATGTGTGTGTGTGTGTGTGTGTGTATGTGTGTGTGTATGTGTGTGTGTGTGTGTGTGTGTGTGTGTGTATGTGTGTGTGTGTGTGTGTGTGTGTGAGTGTGTGTGTGTAGCGGGGGTGGTGAGGTGGGGGGTTGATGTGAGGGTGTGAGTGAGTGAGTGAGTGTGTGTGTGTGTGTGTGTGTGTGTGTGTGTGTGTGTGTGTGTGTGTGTGTGTGTGTGTGTGTGTGTGTGTGTGTGTGTGTGTTTGTGTGTGCGTGCGTGCGTGCGTGCGTACATGCGTGTGTGTGTGTGTGTGTGTGCATGGGTGCGTACATGCGCGTGTGTGTGTGTGTGTGTGAGGGAGTGAGTAAGTCTTTGCCCCATATCAGTTGGAGTCAAGATTTAAGTTTTAATAAACTCATTGCCATACAAACAGAGTTGATACGAATTTCTTTCGACACACTCCCAGCATCACCATACGGGCAAACAAAACAGCTAAGCCCCCTGTATATGTGTTGTATTAGTTGATGTAATGTTGTGAATGCAATAAATCTAACAGTTTGCTACATGATACATTTTAACCCAGTAACACACGGCCCCTGTTATAAATTATCTGTTATCAGAATGGCAATGACCAAGTGCTTGGTAATGTATTACCAAAGGCCATGTGCACTGTCATAGTGGTGTAGTACTATGGTAGTAATGTATTACTAAAGGCCCTGCGTTATGTCATAGTGATGTAATGCTATTGCAGTTCTGTCAGGACCGTTACAGTCAAGAAGCACAAGACAAGAAATTCAAAATGCAATTTCTTTATTGGATCGTTATGAATTAGATTTGGCGATATGGCTCTGTTCAGAGGAGACCATGAGCACCATGGAAACGAGGGATTCAGGGGATGGCTGCAGCGTAGGGAATGCATGTCACCCAATTTAAGATCAGGAGAGCAAACTATACCCCCATGAACAGAGCAGGCAACATGGCAAGGAGTAGCCTATGCCATGTCATACTCATGAACGGCGTGACGTGTTTCATGTGCGTTACGCCCTTTTTTGGGGGAAAACATTGGGGGGAAAGCCAATGCAAGTCAATTGGTGGTGTTGGGAAAGAATAAACGAAAGACAAGGACCTGTAGACTAGCGTTGTTCACGCTCAACATGCCGAAAGCGTGTTGTGTTGCCGGCTGTTCAAATA
>NC_085876.1:47951639-47954139 GCF_034702125.1 Engraulis encrasicolus
ATCGCAACACAGCACACACTCCTGCTCTCTTCTGCTCGCCTGGCCACTCGCTTTATTCCTCTGCACTCTTCTCCTTCTCTCCATCTTCTCTCCTCCTCCTCCTCCTCAGTTTTCCTTTCCTCCCTCTTCTCTTCTCTTCTCTTCTCTCCATCTTCTCTCCTCCTCCTCCTCCTCAGTTTTCCTTTCCTCCCTCTTCTCTTCTCTTCTCTTCTCTCCATCTTCTCTCCTCCTCCTTCTACTCTTCCTCTGCTCTTCTCTTCTCTCCATCTTCTCTCCTCCTCCTCCTCTTCCTCTGCTCTTCTCTTCTCTCCATCTTCTCTCCATCTTCTCTCCTCCTCTGCTGTTTTCCTCTCCTCCTCTGCTTTCTTCTCTCCATCTTATCTCCTCCCCCTCCTCCTCCTCTGCTGTTTTCCTCTCCTCCTCTGCTCTCTTCTCTCCATCTTCTCTCCTCCTCCTCCTCCTCCTCCTCTTCCTCTGCTCTCCATCTTCTCTCCTCCTCCTCTTCCGCCACCTCTTCCTCTGCCCTTCTCTTCTCTCCTCTCCATCTTCTCTCCTCCTCCTCCTCTTCCTCTGCTCTTCTCTTCTCTCCATCTTCCCTCCTCCTCCTCCTCCTCCTCCTCCTCCTCCTCTTCCTCTGCTCTTCTCTTCTCTCCATCTTCCCTCCTCCTCCTCCTCCTCCTTTGCTGTTTTCCTCTCCTTCCTCTCTCCATCTTCTCTCCTCCTCCTCCTCTTCCTCTTCCTCTGCTCTTTTCTTCTCTTCTCTTCTCTCCATCTTCTCTCCTCCTCCTCCTCTTCCTCTTCCTCTGCTCTTCTCTTCTCTTCTCTTCTCTTCTCTTCTCTTCTCTTCTCTCCATCTTCCCTCCTCCTCCTCCTCCTCTGCTGTTTTCCTCTCCTCCCTCTCTCCTGTCCTCATTTTTCACCATGACGATGTAGCTACCTACTGCAAAAAATGTGTTCTACACAGACAGTGTTGCCAGATGTGTCTACCAAATACCGCCCAAAAGCTTCTCAAAAAAAGCCAAAATGAGCGAAAATCTGCCCAAAATCAACAAATTACATGGATTTCTATGGGCCCAAAATGGCTGAAAATAACGCCAAATGGACAATTTTTTGGACCGTTTTTACCCGCAGACACTCATCCCAAGTAGCCCAATTGGGCGGGCACGTACCTCGGACTCGTACCTTAGCAACGCTGAGAACATAGGACAAAGGTTGCGTTTGACTGTCAATCAAAAGAATTCTAAAAGAATTCTAAATGTCAACCCAATCAACAATTTAAACTATTTTGATAGATCAGGGTCAGCCTGAAAAAATATTTGGCTTGTTTGAAACAGATGGGAAACTACCGTTTGCACGACATACAGTAGAGTAGACTCGGCACAAATTGTTAAGGACAGGCACTGTTTCAAGTCTCCCATAGAGATGAATGGGAAATGGCAGGGTTTTTCTCTCCCAGTTTCCAGGTCTAGTCCCACCCTCCGCCGTTGCTTCACTTAGACTCCAGCTCCAGCTCCAGCTACTGTATGTACTGTACGTGTAATACATAAATGGTCTCTGGCAAGTCCCCCCTCAATGTAAGTGTCTCTGAAAAACCTTCTCCCGCCTTAGTCAGATGGGAAACTGTTCAGATAAATTCTGTTTGTTTGTTAAAAACGAAAGTTCTGGAGAAGTGTAATGAAATTTGACATGCCCTAATTACCACCTGCATTCTATTCTCCGCTCAACCGTCATTTGTTGGAATTCAGGGCGAGAAGATAAGCATGCCTATTCACCCACCCACTCATTCTCCGATCAGCCAACATTCGATGTAGTTTCAGCACACTGAAATTTGGAATGCCCCGTAGTTAACACAGCAATTATTCTCCGCTCACCTGTCTCAGGAATTTGCTTTCTCGCTCGCACTCACCACCTCCCCGTTCATCTCCCTTCCATTACTGTTTGGTCGATTCATTAGCCGTCCTGCCCTAGTCTCTCATCATCATCAGCCGGGGGGTGTCCACTCAGACCTCGAACATACTGTATCTGCGGGTGCAGATGCTGCCCGAGCTCTCAGTGGCGCCTCGTACTCCCGAGCTAGAGAATGTCTACCGCGTAGACATTTCTCGCCCGTGGCAGTACTTCAGCACCACGGCCAGCGATCTTGCCCCATATGCTGCGTAATCTGACTATCTCAGCTACTAGAGTGCAGTGGTCTGCATGCACGGACCCCGAGAAGCCCTTTGACCGCTCTCCTGCAAGAGCTGCACGATCACGGGAAGTTCGTTCTGATGTATGCACTACATGACTAATCCAAATTTCAGATATTGAACTAATGAATCGTATTCCAACATTTACTGTATAAACACCATGCTGCACCATGCTTCATGATGTCTGTCTGTCTGTCTGTCTGTCTGTCTGTCTGTCTGTCTGTCTGTCTGTCTGTCTGTCTGTATCTTTCTTTCTCTCTCTCATTCAACTAACAGTACCCCCTCCCTTCACCAGCTCGTGAAAAACCAACCCT
>NC_085876.1:47959139-47961639 GCF_034702125.1 Engraulis encrasicolus
ATCTCAATTTTTAATACAAAGGAAGTATTATAAAGCCCATTTCCATGTGACGGGAGAGATCTTTGATTCAAGGCATTCCAAACAGATATACGCAGCATACAGTAGAGGAGAGTTAATTTATTGAGATATACGTTACATACGGTGGCAAACACATAATTTTCTGCCTGAATTCATTGTCGCCTGCTTTGCATGAGAACAGAGCTATACAGTATGTTACATATTTACCTCCGCCAGGAGGTTATGTGATCGCCCGAGTTTGTGTGTGTGTTCGTCACGCTGCTATTACATGGCCTGCCACAGGGCGCGCAAGGACCACTGAGGAGGAGCCCTGAGCAGCACCACTTACTAACTGGCATAGGCCTACCTTCACGCAGCCACACCGGGGCAGAGCATTGAAGTGAAATTCTTACCGCAGTCAAAATCGCTACCAAAAAGCAGCCTTAGCTACAGTCTCGCAGATCGTTTAAGTTCACAATGCTGTCACAAAACATTCATATAAAATGAAGCTCAAAGAAAGGCGCACGCGAATTGCGTTAGTCCGCGGTGATTTGCTGCTTCCCCAATCCCCGCGCACTGAAGCCATCAGCACAACTAACATTCCATAGACTAGTTCCTAGACTTCATAACGAATGAACGCTGGAGATGCGGCGAACAGTGATTTTCAATACGAAATAGAGAGCAGGCCCGGGTGCCGATCATCTGCCCACAGTGCCAAGACCAACTCGCAATAACCCTCATGAACGGATTCCCATAGGCTACATGACTCGCTATTCACATGTAAGAGGAACTTGTCCAACAAGTGTAGTCTCGGGGTAGGCAATGATTCCGCTAGCTGCGACCAGTCGAGTCGACATGTCTCTCACTAAGCAATTGAGTTTGTAGCGCAACGTTGGTGTCACAATATTGAAACAGCTAGAAATTATACCCGTGGATTTACCTCTCAAAAGTTTGTTTAATCTTACGAAATAGCCCAAAACAATAACTGACACTCCACAACCATCCATGCACTGCCACTGGATAAGGGGATTCTTGCACATTTCATTCTGATTCAATAATTAAGTGAACGGCTCAAAGTAGCCTTATGTTGTCTTGTTATTACAAAAAAATATATATGACTACATATAGGCCTATTACTGCGCTCTGGGTCTGCGACCCACTGGTTGGGGACTGCTGCACTGCTGTAGAATATGTAGGCCTAGTATGGGTGTTGGCCAATGAAAATTGTGCTTTTTAATTTTTATTTTGTTTTAGATGGTAGCCTAATGAAAGGCATGCTGCCAATCATCAACAACTAATATGTAGCAATGAGCTTCAAGGCTTAAGTGCATTTGCAAATCACAGAAGGCATATAGCATGAACAATCACTTTGCCAATAAAACAATCAAAGGTGAACTAAACAGTCCACAGCCAGAGGACATGGAAATGATAAAAGAGACATATAGAACTGTAATTTGGTTACGACTTGACGGTTCAATTACCTGAACACAAATGCTATGTAGCCTATAGGCCTAAATGCATGAAACCACATCATGACTCTATAGGCCTACCTATGTCCAAAACGAACTGAACTTCCTTGGCGGAGGTCTGCGTTCTCTGAATGCATTTCTAGTTCAATTTATTCGTCTTGGGGGGATATGGTAAATTGAAAATGGTCAGCATTTAAATAGCGCCTTTCCACTCCTTCGAGCACTCAATGTGAAGGTGAAGGTTTCAGAGAAAGTTCCGCTTCTCAATAGGAGACACCCAAATTCCATCAGTGGGAGAGTAGGCCAGTCAAGAGTCAAGGCAAGATCTATGACTGCACCTTGAGGGACACTGCAGCACTCCAAGCAACAACGGAGGAGTTGGGAACCTGGCTGACAGCAGTGGATAAGTCAGGATTACCAGGCAAGTTTAAAGCCTGGCTTTACCAGCAGGGTATCCTGCCTCGACTGCTCTGGCCACTGCTTGTTTACAACGTGCCAATCACCACCGTCGAGTGCTTCGAGAGGAAGGTCAGCTCTTTCCTGCGGAAGTGGCTGGGCCTACCACGAAGCCTCAGCAGTGTCGCCTTGTACGGGAGGAACAACAAGCTTGAGCTACCCTTCAGCAGTTTGACGGAGGAGTTCATGGTGACCCGAGCAAGAGAGGTGCTGCTGTATAGGGACTCCAGGGACATCAAAGTCTCCTCGGCTGGCATAGAAGTCAGGACTGGCAGGAAGTGGTGTGCTCAAGAGGCAGTCAACCAGGCTGCTTGCGGCACAGTGAGCTGGTGGGAACAGTGGCATCAGGGCGGGCAGGACTGGGAAGCAACCCTAGACCCTCCTACAACAAGGCCAAGGGGAAGGAAAGGCATCAGCTGATCCAGGAGGAGGTCCGGGCAGGAGTGGAGGAAGCAGTAGGATGGTAGGGATGCGGCAGCAGGGGGCGTGGACTCGCTGGGAGGAGGCAGCGGCTCGGAAGGTTTCGTGGTCAGAGCTATGGCGATCCGAGCCACACCGGATCAAATTCCTCATCCAGT
>NC_085876.1:47976146-47981146 GCF_034702125.1 Engraulis encrasicolus
CTTGCCGGCGACCCCATCTGCAGTAGGAGGCTACAAACAACATCCATTTGTCTTTGCACCACAAAAATGTAGTTTCTGTGTTCTTGCTTGGTTTTAGGGGCGTATTCACACCTACCACGTTTGGTCCGGACCAAAGGACCAAACTGACCAGATTCGGACCTTTTGGGATGGTCTGAATACAAACCAGCGAATCCTGGTCCGGACCAAACAAGCGGACCGAGACCGAGCTGAAAGGTCGGACTCGGTCCGGATCAAACGAACCCTGGTGCGGACCTTTTGGAGGTGTGAAAGCAGACCGGACCTAATCCCAGACTTTTTGCTTTTTTGTACCTTGGGAGCTTCCGTCGTTTTTCGAGATTAATGGGAAACAGAGTGTAAACAAAGCGACTCCACAACTTGTCATGTCCATGTCTTTGGTGTAAATTCGACAGAGTGGTTTGTTTGCAACAATATTAGCCTAATATTAATAAAATAATAGCCTAAACTATCGCAATCGTGGGCGTAGGCTACATTATTGTAGGCTACGGTCATTCATATTTTCAATGAGGATGGCTTGTCAGTGGAGCACAGGAAAGGAAAAAGAGACTGTTAATTTACCTATCACAGCATTTTAAATGTTGATTGGGGCAAATCCGAAAAGCATCTACTGAAGAAACGGAAGAAAACACTGTAGTCCGCACAGTATGGATTCTGATAATGATAGCAATAATTACGACGTTGGCACTTATCCCCCTGGCTTGCTAGACGTACGTTGGATGGATGGATTCCCAGATTCACGCTCCCATCTCATTACACTCCCATTTCATCTCGCTCCCACTAGCCAGACTAACGGTACCACCGCCATATTACGGAGCCAGTTATCTTGTTGATGTTAGTTTTTTGTTTCTAACCCTAACCTTAACCCTAACCCTAAACCTAACCCTAACCTTAACCCTAACCCTAACCCTAACCCTAACCCTAAACCTAAACCTAACCCTAAATTGCTTGTATGTGGCAGTATATGATAATACGTGAAATATAATCGGGTGGGGACCGCAAGTCCGGGAGTGATAGAAACACCGGGGACCGCACGTCCGGGAGCGAACTCCGTTGGGAGTCTCAGTCTGTATGCCGATGGATGTAGGCTAGTGGAATAGCCTAAGCTACTTGAAGAAGTTGTGATGAAGACAACGAAGGTAATTCATTACTTTAACCGCTGTGGTGGCATGTTGGCAAGTTTGTATGATCCAAACGCTATGCCCGTGCTCATCATGTTACTTTTTTCTTGATGGAGTGCGTGAAATATTGCTGCAAATGGTAGCCAATATTCCAATACAAACGTATCCAAATGACAGTGGAGCGCACTGTTTATTTTCGAGAAGAAAGAATGGCGTGGTGCGTGGAATAAGCTCGCCAATTGAGCCTGTTTTGCGTTGTTCCCAGACATCCCAAGTGTATAACACTGATTGCAGGGAGGTGGTTATCCTAATATTGATGACTAAACCAGCCAGCAATCTCGCCCGCACGCTATATGACATTATAAGAAAGAAAGAAAGAAACAGGGATAAAATGTGGCTATCCCAACTCGCGGGATCAATCAATTGGCTTTCAGGAAGACTCCCTTCATGTCATGAGCTTCAGATAGTCTGCGCTATATTTCGTGTGAGCGCTATGCCATACATGCCGTGAACGTTTATTTTACATGCTGCTGAACTCTTTGGATGCTTGTAGGCCTTAACTTGTTGCGCGTGTCGTTTCTGACCAATAGCTGAACGACCTCAGGGCGCGTGGCTTTCTTGTCGATTTTGGTCCGCTTACTGAAATGTACACAGTCTGAAAGCCAACCGCACCAAATTTTTAGAATTAGGTTCGGACCAAACAAAGTGAACTATCGGACTTTCCTGGTCTGAATACGCCCTTACTGTCTGCTCCTCAACCACTGCTTCAATGATAAGTGCAGTAATTACACGTGACTGCGTTTTTAGGTTGTAAGACAAAACAGACAGACGTATTGGACATGGTTTGAGATGTCGTAACTGCACAAAAATACTCAGTTGTTATGACACTTGCCATGAAACTTGAAGAATTCATGGAATGTCAAATGTCATGGCCACTCTGGAGGACCAAAGTACAGGAATATTTGCAGATATGATTCATGATTCAAGGCATTCCAAGCAGATATAGGCCTACGTTGCATATGGAACAGAGCTATATGTTACCTATTTCAATTTATTCGTCTTGGGGGGATATGGTAAATGGTAAATGGACTGCATTTATATAGCAACTTTCCACTCCTTCGAACACTCAACGTGCTTTACATTGTATGCCTCACATTTATTCACACTCACACTCACACACCGGTGGCAGTGGCTGCCACGCACGGATATCACCAGGAGCAAGTTGGGGTTAAGTATTTTGCTCAAGGACACATCGATGGGGTCAGGCTGAACGGGGCTCGAACCTGCAACCTTTTGGATGCCGAACGGCTTCTCTACCACCTAAGCCACCCCCGCCCCTTGAAATATAATATTTCATTTTCGAGGGGGTCCATGAGACATAATGACATAATGAGTTCTCTGAGGTAGATGCGGAGACGTCTCACTATATAGAGAACGCACGTTCTACTGTTAGAGGAAATGAGAATCATTGGGAAAAAGGTGAATTGTTCTGCAGAAGTGAGTGACAGTGCTTTGCCTATAGGACTGTCGAACCGGCGCGGAATATCAGAGGAGTAAAGTGTGTGTGTGTGTCTGTGTGTGCGTGTGTGTGTGTGCGTGCATGTGCGTGTGTGCGTGCGTGCGTGCGTGCGTGCGTGCGTCCCACAGGTAAAGGAGACCTGATTGGTGCCAACATGAGCGTGGCGGACCGCGTGATCAAGACCAACGCGGACGTCAAGTCTCTGACCTACTGTGACCTGCAGTGCATTAACCTGCGGGGCCTGCACGAGGTGTTGGACCTCTACCCAGAGTACTCACACCGCTTCTGCAAAGACATACAGCAGGACCTCACATACAACCTACGCGAAGGACAGGAGAATCATGTGAGTAGATATGGTGTGTGTGTGACGGGGTGTGTGTGTGTGTGTGTGTGTGTGTGTGTGTGTGTGTGTGTGTGTCAACGCTTCTGCAAAGACATACAGCAGGACCTCACATACAACCTACGAGAAGGACAGGAGAACCATGTGAGTAGATATGGTGTGTGTGTGTGTGTGTGTGTGTGTGTGTGTGTGTGTGTGTGTGTGTGTGTGTGTGTGTGTGTGTGTGTGCGTGTGTGCATGCATGTGTACCAGGGCTTAACACTAACACACGCCAGGTAGCCAAATGCGGGTGAATATCGGCGTTGGCTAGTAGATACCGAAGGTTCACTAGCCATTCTGGCGGGTCCGTTACTATTCTGAATGATGAGGCACGCATTTTGTAGTTTTTTTCCTCGGACCGTCTTTGCTACAAAAGCAATACAATGCGATTTCGCGAGCCTACAATACCCATGAAGCACCTGTGTCACGTGTCACCTGTGTGTCACGCATGCCAAGAATCTGATAGAGCGACTCGCAGACCTGTACAGGTCTGTGGAGCGACTAGTCTTGCGAAGAGGAGTGGCAACGGGCTACCGGCATATCAGCGTGTTTGGAAATGTCACTGAAAACCTTGTCGTGAAAATAAAGTAGGCTAGCGAAGTTCATCTCAACTGACGTGTTTTGCGATCTCTCATTAGTTCAATACTTAGTAGTAGTGGATATTAAAATGACCAAGGCGAGAGGAAAACACGCCAGCCTGTCTTGTGAAAGTCTCGAGACTAAAGCGCAGTGATAAGACAAGGACACAAGCGGTATTAATAATGTTCGGTTTAATTTTTCTGACTTGCCTGTATGTCTTCATACCTTAATACTCCTCCATGTTTCTTGTGCTGTTGTTCCCGACTGTCAAACCGGGCTTAAACAACGAGCAGTAGCCTACTGTAGCCTTCCAGACTGCACTAAAGCACGTCCCTTGCCCGTTTCGCCTTGCGTCCGTTTATTTAAACAACTCAATATTAAACGAAATGAAAGGAAATCGTAGCCCCTTCTGTAGGCCTTGTTACCGCGTCTGTGTGCGCTTTTTAGTGGATACTATAAGAAAATATTCCAGAAGAGGTGTTATTCCACATCCATGACCGAGGAGAGGCGAACTTGGCAATGACTTTTGCTATCTACTTTGCTATCAATTTGGACGGCAACCTCCACAGATAGATGGCCTATATGATATGAAGAAAGTGCCTTTCAGATCAAAGGCGAAAATATTTTGCTCCCGTGTAGCTTACATTTGTGCCCTTCCACAACACTGTGCTTGGTGTTTCTGCATGGTCAATATAGCCTATGCCGGCCAATTCCTCAGATCAGTAAATCTGTTCTTTCCATAGCATGCATGCATGGACCAGTTAATAGGCCTAACAATTATAGGCTAATTATTAAGCCCTATATTATATTATATTATATTATATTATATTATATTATATTATATTATATTATATTATATTATATTATATTATATTATATTATATTATATTAGCCTACATTACATTATTACAGCCTATTATATAATTCTTTAAAGCTGCTATGATGGTTAAGAAAATTATGGCTAGTGAAAAGGCCCAATGGCTAGTGAGTCAGGAAAACCACTAGCCAAAATGGCTGGTAAGCGAAAAAGTTAGTGTCAAGCACTGATGTGTACGTGCATACATGCCCGCATGCATTTGTGCGTAAGTGTGTGTGTGTGTGTGCGTGCACGCGCGCGCGTGTGTGTGTGTGCCTGCATGTATGTGTGTGTGTGTGCGTGTGTGCGTGTGTGCATGTGCGTGTCATCTATTGAAAAGAGAGTAGTAGCGGTTCCTTTGTTATCCTAATGTGTTATCTGGGGCAGGAAGGCAATAGCCCTCAGCAGACTCTGTTTGGCAGCACACAGACTGAACCACTCATATAGTAAACATCCCATTACACAACAGGCTATTACAGACAGCCTGAACCACTCATATAGTAAACATCC
>NC_085876.1:48003646-48006146 GCF_034702125.1 Engraulis encrasicolus
GTAGCCTAGGGCCCCAGGACATCTTAATCCAGCCCTTTCTGTGTCCACTTGAGACTCTGTGTGAGCTAGTTTTCAGGGGCCACAGGGGAGCTAGTTTTCAGGGGGCACAGAGAGGCATGGGGTGCCAGTAGAAATGCTGGGTCCCATGAGATAACAAATTTAGCCATGAAATGCTGGGGGAAAAAATGAAACAGGCCTCGGCCATGGCTGAAACGGTGAGGGCACTGCACTATTACCCCCCGGGGCGCGGGTTCGATTCCAACCCAGAAGTAATTTCCTCCGCCCATCTCTTTCTCCCACTCATTTATTGTCACACTCTCAAACTATCCTGTTTGAACGAAGGCTTAAATGCAAAAAGTATGACAAATTAAAGAAAGAACTATTGAGAATGCAGTAACATACGTAAACAACGTGTGGTAGTTCTCATTACTCGCTCTGATCTTAAGTCCATCTCATTAACCACCAGGCCACTGCTGGCCAATAATAATACTGTCCTCCTTCCCTCCATTCTGGTGCTCCCTACAGGGACTTAGCCTTTAGGGCCACAGGGGTAGTTTTCAGGCCGACCAGAACGGAGCCGGTGTCGGTGCCGGTGCCCGCACCAGTTATGTTCGGCACTTCAGTGCTTATCTGCGAACCGCCCGTGTTCATACCGGACTCCGGACTTTTTCTGCACGTGACAGTTGCGGTTTGTGTTGCAAACCAACTTTCCAGTTCGCGAACACTAAGATCCGTGGCGTGAACATGACGGCCGGTTGGCAATTAGGTGCGGGAACGGGCACCGCCACGGTTCTCAGTCGGCCTGGATGTGCCAACGGAGTTGGTAAGGAGCGTCATAAGGAAAGTGAGACGGAGACTTGAGCACAGCAGGGCCATTTCAATATTACATTTTTCTGAGTTGCTCCTTTACACACACACACACACACACACACACACACACACACACACACACACACACACACACACACACACACACACACACACACACATTCTCTCTGTGACTGTGTCTTGTTTTCTCACTCATACACTCTCTTTCACACACACACACACACACACACACACACACACACACACACACACACACACACACACACACACACACACACACACACACACACACACACGTTTGTGTCTTCCTCCAGAGGGCTTGGCTGGGCTGTGTGTCCCAGTGACATTTGGCTTTCACACCAGTACAGGGCTTTGTTTCACAGCTTACAGATGACTGCAGCAGTTCAGGAGGGGAGAGAGAAACACTGACTGCAATGTAATGTAATCCACACGAGCTACTAATGTGGCACTAGTTTCTCCCTGAATGATTCCAGAGGTGGGGAACCTATGTCTTGAGGGCCGTTAACGCCCCTTGAAGCTGTTTTATCCCCGATATAATTTGAATATTATGCCGCTTCACATTAAATATGACACACTTTGCAAAGGAAGCTTAGAAATTACATTTGCAATACAATTAAGTCATAGTACGGCCCTTGGAGGACTTTTACGGCCCTTGGGGGCATTTGAAGTGCCCCCTCGAATGAAAACCCCATCCCTGGATTAAACACTGATGTGCCCCGGATTTAGCACAGATTTAGCACACGTTTTTAGCCTGGCCTAGCGCAATTGTTTCTTTTTTCTTCTTCTGATATTTGAATGGTCGGGCAGCCAGAACAGATACTATTCATGCTGGACAAGTGAAACTCTCAGACTCACAGTCAAACACCTTTCTTTGATTGCAATAGGTTGATATTTTCATATGTGAGTTTGAATGAAGGAAGAAAATATCTGAAGAGTGCTGTCCTTCATGTCCTTCATTCATTTATGTTTTATGTGGGATTCAGCACCCAGTTAAAAACTGTGAGCAGGGCCGCTGACAGCTTTTGCTGGGCCTGGGACAAAGTCAACTGAAAGGGCCCCCTACCCTATACATACAATGTAATGGGGACCCAATTCTAGGCCCCCTATCTCCTTGGGCCCGGGACAACATACCCCTTTGTCCCCCCCTGTCGACGGCCCTGACTGTGAGAACCATTAGGCGACAGTGTGAGCGCGTCTCTTCTTCTCTTTAAATATGTGACCTTGACCCAGTCCCTGATATGAGAATGTCCTTCAAAAGACTAGGACTTTTTTATATTTAATATATTTATTTGCCCTTTATTTAAGATATTTATTTACAAACATAGCAAAGTACTGTATTTGCCTGGAATATGTTGTATACTTACTGACCACTTGTGTAAATACTGCTAGTGTATTATTTGTGTTCATTAGCCTGGTTTTGATTACTTAAACACCTTGCTGTTAAGGTTGTGCTATGAGTCGGGCTCTGTGTGTACATCGAATGGGACCAAAATGACCAGGCCGGAAATAATGACTTTCGTTTCGTTACTCTGGTCACTTTGGTCGCTTTCTTTGGTGTACAAACAGTAAGAATTTTGCTGCATTCTGGATGGAGCAACACTGATCAAATCGATGCACCACATGTCCGCACATTTCCAATCAGAGTGCATTG
>NC_085876.1:48011146-48016146 GCF_034702125.1 Engraulis encrasicolus
CCAGTTGTACAGTGATGGCTTTTAGCGAACACAAATTACTTTTGGATGTAACTTTTACCGCTGCGTGCCCCATGGTGCATGGTTTCCGACTCTGTAGCACTGAGAGATATCGCTGAAATCTAACGCAGAGCTCACAGAGATGACTAACAACCAGGCCCGTTGCATTAAGGTACGCAGTGTAGGCAGTTGCCTAGGGCCCCCGAGTAGGTGGGGCCCCCAAGGACGACAGGTTATGTACCCAACAGCAGTGACGATTTTAAATAGCTTCATAATATGGCACCGTCGCCTGTATGAAGGGCTCTGCTGCGAGGGAAGCGACAGCGCCTCCCTAATACCCCCTTGCTCGAGGGGGCCCCCTTCCAATAGGTTTGCATCAGCGACAACGTGAAAATGTCAATTGCCGAACAGCGAGCGCATCGACAATATAGTCAAAGTACCCCCATCTGGAGGGGGCCCCCCTTCCAATTGGTTCAAGCATCATATTCCACGCAAATACAAACTGAAAATGGAGCGACACAATCTCTCTCACTGGATGCTACGCAGACGCCAGTTTATATTACATTTTTGGAGACAGTTGCTTTTATAATAAAAGTTAATCTGGAAGACGACACATTAGGCTACTCTCTGTACTGCTGCCAAACCACCAGACTGTCCCAGGCCAGTTGACATCGCACAGACAGCGAGATGCTTCATTTACAGTATACATATGATATGTTTTCAAAAACATCCACGTGCTGTAAGCACTGCAAACGTCGATTGTTCAATAACGCACCTTTTTTCGACACGGAACTGTTTTGGATGTGGACAAACGCAAGAAGAAACGAATGAACAATGTAATGCCTATCGGATAACAGGAGTCACAAGTGCGATGAGTGGGATAGCTAAATTGTAGCACAATAGTCCATTTCTTGCTATTACTATATGTGGGGTTACACATTGGAATTTGGGACCATGATTGTGGAAACGCGTGGATTACAGTTAGAGGTTGGGATACATTCTGGGATACATTCTGCGGTCAAGACAACGCAAGGTAAGGACACCGGGATATTGGTCCCTATCAACCGTGGAGGTTGTTCGCTGCCTATTCGTGTTTGCTGCGGTACTACTAATAACACAAACATTTGGATTGTATTTTCAAGTGCGTGATGGATGCAATACGAAAAAATAGGCTATATAGTCGGGGAGACCCCCCTTGGCTTGGTTACAGAATTCTGGCTTACCAATATCACATCCCCCAACCCCACTGTGCCTGCTCATTCGTTTCTCAGCCTTGAGTTTCTGGACTGTGGCTACGCCTATTGTTTTACGAGTCAATATTTCGTTTTGCACAAATGGAGCACCCTCGGTTAGATTCTCAAAGTGGCTGGAAAGATTAGACCATTCTTTATTTGTGATTGGCAATGCAGATCATGATTTTCGTGGTAGGGTAAAAAAAACCCTGATTGGGCCATATAGGCCTACTTTCATTTGAGATGAGCCTACTGAATGGAATGGGCTATATTTTCCCAGGTCTTTCTTCATAAAGTTTCATAAAATGAACTGGAGGGACTAGTTATCATAATACCTAGATTGCATTTCCTCACCGACAAAATGCTGGTGTATGCGTGCTCTTAATGCATTCATTGCCCTTCATGTATGTGTTGCCCTGCACACTGTCTAAGGTGACTTGTTTGTTCCATTATGTTTCCATGTGACATTATATTGTATTGGTAGGCTACTGTATGTGACAATGACTGAAGTGCCATCCAAAAATGGTCTGGCCCATCCGAAACAGAAATTCTGGTGCCGTGGCTGCCCCCCCCCCCCCCCCAAAAAAAAAAGCCCCGACAACCCCTTTGCCTAGGGCCCCGACAACCCCTTTGCCTAGGGCCCCCAAAATCCTAGAAACGGGCCTGCTAACAACTGTCAAAAAAAATCATGGAGAAGTGTCAGGTTTGGGAGAAGGGTGATAGCGCACTGGCATTGATGATCTGGCTTTGTTTTAAGCAGTCCAAAGTCATAGCGTAACGGGCGTAAAGGGCCGTATCCTAATGCAACCTTGCGCAAACTAAAACACTGACAGGACAGGACAGACTGGTGCTCCCCCCAGCACACACGCACCTCATCCACCATTCTACACCAATGCATATCAATACGTGAGAATTTCACTCCGTTGTTTACCACTGGTTTTCAACCTTTTTTGACCAAAGACACGCCTTTTGTCAAGGGAAAATGCCAAGGCACACCACCAATGAAAATGTTAACATGTTGCCAGTCATTTAATATTCATACAGCCATTTAATTTCCAATGGCACACCAGATCTCTGACGGCACGCTTTTAAAAAGTGGGCACAATCTGCTCGGAGTCGGAGGGAACCGTCAGATTGTTTGTGTGCTTGTGGCAACTTTGCCTTTTGTGTTGTGTGTGGTGCCGCTGGGGAGTCGAGCCCGTGTAGAGCCTCGCTTCACGAGAGAGGGACAATTTCGTGGAGTTTGGTCTATGACGGGGGTGCGACTGTAAGCGCGGCCACATTTGGTTCACTAGGCCAACTTCGTACTTGGCGTTATAGGAACCAGTTTTTTTGCGCCCTTTGCCCGGCGACTTCGAGACAGTCGGTCGCTGTCCGTGGTACCTGTGGATCCACCATCCACCTGTTGGTCTGTCTGCGGGCTGCTGTTTATATTGGAGAGTGACTGTGTGTGTGTGTGTGTGTGTGTGTGTGTGTGTGTGTGTGTGTGTGTGTGTGTGTGTGTGTGTGTGTGTGTGTGCGCGCGTGCGCGAGTGTGTGACGTTTCCCCCTTTGCTTTCAGTTCTTATTTTGTGTGATGTAGGAGAAAGTGAGAGTTCTCTGTTTGTTGTTTTGTTTATTTGTATATATTTCTTTTGTTTATTTTTGGTTCACCTCACACCACTTAGGCCGCGTGCGGGTTACCCCTAAATAGATCTCGTTAGCTGTGCGTAAAAGTAAAACACAAGTGTGCAGAGGTATCGGTGTGGGTTTGCCGTGCTTTGTATTTTTATTTGATTACTTAATTTTGGTTTGCTGTGCTATGTACTACTAGTGGGGAAAACCTTGGCCTCCTTGGTTCTAACATCTATTTTAACTGTTTGTAAATTTTAAAAAGAAAGTGTAAGACAACAATGGAAAAGTCATTTGAACCCTATCTAGTGGTCCGACGTCAACGAACATGTGCTGCTCGGTTTAACAGTTGAAGTCTAAATAAATTCTGGGGGCGCAATTCCCTCAGTGGCGTAGTCGTGCAATCATCTGTTTGAAATTGGTAATTATTATTTTAATTAATTGCCGACGACCCAGAGTCACGGATAGTCTATAACTAGCCAAAGATTAATTCATTTACATTTTAGATCGTCTCTGGTCTAGCCTTCCTATCCTAACTCCCAAACTTTTTTTTGCCATTGCCATTTTTTGTTGACCTGGCATTGTTGACATCATGAGAATGAATGACAGCAGTGGTTGCTCTGAAGTGTGTGAAAGCCGTAGGCCCTATATAGCTACGTGTGTTGATTCAGATTTAACTGCGTTAAGAAACATTAATCCAAGTCTGACATCCAATCCAATCCAATCCAATCCAGTCCAAGTCTGTCTGAGAAAACTATTAACCATGAATGCTCACTTTGGATAGTTCCAAATGTCGGAGTTGTTACAAGCCTAGCTCTCTGCATGGCTGTGATTTAGCCTATACATTAAAAGGGGAGAACCGCAACAAACGACTTCAACGTTTCAATAAAAAGAAAGAAAGAATACAGCGTGCTGCCTCAACGTCGAGACCAATGTTAAAATTAGCCTACATAATTCACATGTGGGTCTTGATAAGACAAAATGATATTCATATGCTTCATCATCTTTGAAAATAACCGCTCAGTAACAGTCGTCCCGACTGCCCTCCTTAATTCTGTCATGTTTCTGCAGTGCAGACACTTGTCGTCCAAAAAATCCTATATTTCCTCTTGTGTCCGTGCGCAAAGCAAAGTGCGGTGTCTCTCAAAATCTGTTGTTTAATATAAATGTTATAAACTTTTATTAAAAAAAAATATAAACTTTATTTAACATAAACAATGAATAAAACAAAGGTATCCTTGCACGTCCTTCCAGTGGTAGTAATGTTTTTGACTGTCAGCATCCCTCTCGCTGTTATCCAACAACAGTAGTGGTGAATTGAATAGCCTACCCCTACAGCTGTGGTGTGTCAAAGCCGTAGCCTACTCGCGTTGGTTCAGACTGCCCCCCGGTGACCAAAAAGTGTGCTGCAAATCAAAGTGGTGAACCCGCAGATGTAAGTTTTAATTTGCATTATCTCGCAAAAATATTTGCGTTATCTCGCAAAAGATTTGCGTTATCTCGCAAAGGTGCACACATTTCCCACCCCCACAACAGTCCCTCCATGTCACCTCTGGGCCTTCGTAGGAAAAGTATAGCAAAACAAAATAAATAATTGAATAAATTGAATAACTAATGTACACCAAAATAAACCAAAAATAAGCTAAACAATATTCCTATTGGGTGAGAACAGCATTATATTGCATCTCTGAACATTATTATCGTTAATAATGGGGCATGGCCTCACAGACCTAGACTATAGTTGTGAAAGGGGGCACACAGAAAAAAATAGTTAGCCTCCTAAATTCGAATGCTTGCACCCCTCAAACCCCACACGTTTCCCCACAAAGCACTGCATACTATAAATATGCATCTAAAAAGTCAAATTCCGAGACGCCCCTGCGACAATGCTCGTCAAACGGCAGCCGTCCAGGGTCCTGAACCGGGTGACAGTATGCCACATCTGAGATAGGCCTAGCAGATATTCGAGCAGTTGTGCTTCTAAGTTGTTCATGTTCGTTGGAATGTACATTTGATATTAATAAGGGAGTTTTGCACGGGATTGAAACACCATGCATGCATACTCAGGGAATATTGTTGGGCAAATAGGAAGTCGCCTTAGAGGGGACGAGAATGAACGGTGAACCGTGGACCGCTCACTCCAAAATTATCCCCCCCTTT
>NC_085876.1:48021146-48023646 GCF_034702125.1 Engraulis encrasicolus
AACCTAACAATTCCTGAACAACAGGCTCTACGTGACCTGCAACAGAATAAAGAAATAGTAATTAAAAAAGCGGATAAGGGTGGAGCTACGGTTGTTTGGCATTACGATAAATACTTGAGGGAAGCGCAACGTCAACTACACAATACGGAATATTACACCGAACTGTCCAGCAACCCGTTGCCAACCATGCAGAAAGAACTCAACACACTCTTAACTAGAGCAAAATTGGCCGGGTGGATTACGGAAAAAGAATATGCCTTCATGCAGAATGAACATGCTGTTATATCCACTTTTTACATGTTGCCTAAAGTACATAAAGCACCCAGGGACAGCCCACCAGGAAGGCCCATAGTGGCAGCCAATGGGAGTATGACGGAACCAGCCTCCCAATTTATTGATCAATAGCCCCGTACGACTTTGTTGCGAGCGTCGATGTTGCAAAAGGCACGTGAGCGAGAACTTGTTGTCACGATGTGGGTGTTATTAAATACAGCGCATTTGCAGTCGGCCACAAATATGAACGAGACGATGAGCTCGCACCGGTTTGCTCTACTAACACACCACGTGTGAGGAGTGGGGGGACAGGCAGTGAGGAGGAGCTGAAGTGGGGACCTGCGCAAACTTGTGTAGAGGTGTGAGACAAGACCCATATACACACGTGAGTGAGTTGTTGACCAACCAGTTCATGGGCGCGTGACCTCGGAGGCAGTCCGCCGACGAGCGTTGAAGGGGATAAGCAACTGCAGAGGTTGCAAGATCTGACTGCAGCCGCATTCATCCCGCGATAGTTTTACACCATGTGACATGTCACCTCGTCAACGCAACGTCGACGAAATTTCGAAGTTTGACAGGAAATCTAACCGTCATGCAGCATTTTCATCCAGGATGCATTGCTGTCTAAATGCGCATATCTGCGTTGATGTCATGTCGAATGTACTTACTAACTGACCCTATGTACACAAATTGCCCTCATACGTCAGAGACACAACGGATGTACTCAATAAAATTAACAATCTTAGTGACACAACTTGGAACTATCTGGTGACAATGGACGTAGAATCGTTATATACCAACATTGACCATACCGAAGGATTAAGAGCAGTGAACCACTACCTGTCCGAGAGAGAGGAGATGACACCCCCTTCTAGTTTCCTTACAGAACTAACAAGTTGGGTACTCCACAATAATGTGTTTCTTTTTCAAGACGTAATGTACAGACAGCGCAAAGGCACCAGCATGGGCGCATCTTTTGCCCCGGAATACGCATGCTTATTTTTGGGACTTTGGGAATCGGAATACGTTTTCAATGCAGAAAAAAATCGCTTTAAAGACAACATAAAGCTGTACTGTAGATTTATTGATGACATTCTGATCCTGTTCAAAGGCACCGAGATGGACTTAAGAGAAATGCATAATTACCTCAACAACACCAACAAGAACATAAAACTGACATTAGAACATTCGGAAAATGAAATCAACTTCCTAGACCTGACTGTATACAGAAAAGACCACCAGCTACACACTACACTATACAGAAAGCCCACTGATCGCAACACCATTTTACATTACCAGTCATATCACCCTCAGCACTTGAAGGACAATATCCCATACGGGCAATTTCAACGTCTCAAAAGGATTTGTGATCAAGATGAGGACTTCTGTGAACAGTCTGACCGTATGTCAAAGAGGTTCCATGAGAGGTCTTACAAAAGATCAGTGGTGTCTGCTGCTAGGACCAAGGCAGCTTCCACCAATCGAAGTAGCCTACTGCAGCCGTCAACCAAAAGGAAAAAGAGGAAAAATACTGGCGTCTGCTTTGTCACCAGATACAGTACACACGCACCAGAGATTAGACGCATCATAAGGTCCAACTGGGACATTTTAAAAAGCGACCCAACACTGCATGATACGTTTAAAGACTTTCCTATGTTCTGTTACAGGCGCGCCCCAAGCTTGAAGGATAGACTCACGCGCAGCTATCTCCCCGCCAGAAAGAAGGAACATTGGTTAAAGAAGCCTATTGGAACTTTTAAGTGTCTGCAGTCCAACTGCAACCATTGTGGTAACATTAAGCAGCACAAAGATTTCACTGATTTTAAAACTAATGAGAAACACAAAATCAAACACTTTGTGAACTGTAATACTACTTATGTTGTCTATCGCCTCATATGCCCTTGTAATCATTTTTATGTCGGGAGAACCAAGAGGCGCCTCAAGGATAGAGTAGCGGAACATAAGTACGCAATACGTTGCAATAATGAGGATTACCCGATGGCACGTCATTTCAACAGCGCGCATAATGGAGATGCAGGTTTACTCCAAGTAGAGGCATTGGAGCATGTCCAGACGCCACCTAGAGGCGGTGATCGGCTTAAGTTACTTCTCCAGCGTGAAACTTACTGGATTCACAAACTTGACGCAATGCGCCCCCCTGGTCTCAACGAAGAGATAGATTTCAGACGATTTTTGTGACTATCTTATGATTTTGATTAAGTTTCCT
>NC_085876.1:48028646-48036146 GCF_034702125.1 Engraulis encrasicolus
TGCTCAGCAGTGATAATAAAATTGAACAAAACAGACTGCCAGGTTAAGCGCCGGACGAGGGACATGATCGAGGTACAGGATGAGCGGCCCTTATTTATGATGTTAACCACGGCTTCGTTATCGCAGTGCAGGACTATGCGCTTACGTGACCAATCTTTGCCCCAGAGCATGCTAGCCACCACGATCGGGTAAATCTCAAACAACGCGATAGAGGCGCTCCCAGAGGCAGGGGTTCGGAACTCCACCGGCCAAGTATCAGCGAACCACTGCCCTTGGAAGTAACCCCCAAAGCCAACAGACGGGGCCGCATCGGTGAAAAGCGCCAGGGAGTCGGATGATTCGTGTACATCGTTATAGAAAAAAGAGACGCCGTTCCACGAGCGCAACAGTTGACACCAGAAACCGAGATCAGATCTGGCACCTTCATCGAGGGGGATCTTGTCGCTCAGGTTAGGGACGGAGTGAGCTAGCGTCAGCAAGCGAGATATAAACGAGCGCCCCTGGGGGATTATCCTCATAGCGAAATTTAGGTGCCCGAGGAGGGAGAGCATTTCGCGCTTGGAGACGGCCGGGGCGGAGAGGAATGACGCTATGACTGTACGAATGCGATCCAATTTATCAAGAGGCAGGGATGCCTGCATCTTTTCGGTGTCCAGGACTATGCCCAGAAATTCGATAGTAGTCGATGGACCTATGGTTTTCTCCTCGGACAGAGGCACGCCTAACTCAGTGAAAACGCATTTTAGGGTGTCCAGGACGCCGGTGCGGAGGGAGGGAAAGTCGACGAGCAAGAAATCATCTAAAAGGTGCAACAAAAAAGGCACTTTATAGACGTTAAGCAGCACCCAGCACAGAGCCTCAGAGAGACAATTAAATATGTGGGGGCTGCTTCTGCACCCGAATGTCAGCCGGACGGCGAAATAGAATTTAGACTGCCACTGGATGCCGAACAGCGGCCAGTCCGCGGGGTGAATGGGCATGGTTTTAAAAGCATCGGTGATGTCAGCTTTGGCCAACCACGCGCCGTGACCCGCGGTTTTGATCATGTGGATAGCGTTATCGATCGAGGCATAGTATAGGGAAAAAGGGGCAAGGGGGATGGCCTCGTTAACGCTAGCCACTAGATCCGAATGGGGAGACGACATATCGAAAATAAGGCGCTTTTTCCCTGAATAACGCCGGGTGGCTACCCCGATTGCATTAACCCTATAGACAGAAAAGGGAGGAGACTTGAAGGGCCCGATGACATAGCCTTTATTCAATTCCTTCTGCAAGAGGGTTGAAACGGCGTCTGGGTCAGACATAGCAGATTGCAGATTCCTCGCAATGAAGGAAGAGGATGGAGGAGAGACTACCCCAACCCGGAACCCCTGAGATAGCCCGGTGATCAGATAGTCCACAAAGGACGTGTCGTGGTGGTTGAACAGATAGCTGGCCAGGAGGGGGACATTAATGGGAGTGGAAGGGTGACCATTCAGAATTGCTTGAAACGTGGCTGGCCCCTGCCCCGGCCCCTGCCCATCGGGCGGAATCGATGAGGGCAGACACTCTGCGGGTGGGGGTCGTGGCAGAAACTGCAAATATGTAGAAATCTACAATTAGAATAACCGCACACAGACATGTAGAAGTTGTTACAAATTTGAACTCCTTGTTGGGAGGCCAGGGGGCGGCCACGGTTATCGACCTGATTGGGATGGCTGGGGGGAGTGAGAGCGGCGCCCGTGGCGGCAGCCCTGGGCACAGTCCGTGGGCAGAACCCGGCTGAGTGGCCGTATGCGCTGCAGATTGAGCAGGTGAGGGCGCGCTGGCCGCCGAAGTGCCGCACTAGCAGTTCGGTATCTTGGATGGCCCAATCCAGGCGCGCGTTGTAGAGGGAGACGAAGGAGGCTGATTTTGCGGAGAAAGCCTTGTGGTACTGGTAGAAAGGCGTTCCTCCGTAACGCAGGTTAAAATCAGCCATCATGGCGAAGTACAGATCCATCTCCTCTCTTCGGCACGGATATTCCTGGCACAGCACATCTCTATTAATACTTAACGCCACGGCAAACTCTCCGAAAGTCAGGCTGCGCTGCAGACAGGGGTCGGATGCTTTTCAGGAGGACGGAAACATCCCCGCACTCTACCATCTGGCGATCGGCAGCCGGTGTAGGAAGCATCAGCGCGGCCAAATTGACATCCCTGCCTTGGATGATATCAGCGCGCAGCTTAGGTGAGACGGTTGACATGAGAGGCGGGAGGTAGCGCCTACCCCAGTTAGCCGCGGGCGCTGCTGTTGCGAGAGAGAAGCGATGGGCGGTGGGAGCAGGCGCGGTGACGGCGCCAGTGGGCTGGGAGGAGAGCGGAGCCGCTTGTGGGAGCGCGGTGGCGGTGGAATCACTTCCGGGTGGCGGCGGGAGCAGAGTGCGCAGGGCGGCCTCTCCAGGCAAAGACGCGGCCGAGAGACTTCCGGGTACGGGCCGGGAACTTTCGCAGGCGTCCACTCTTGCGCCAAGAGCTTTTACTGTCTCGGTGAGGGTGGAGATGGCATTGAAGAGTTGCATCTGACCGTCGGGTGCGGCTATGGAGGTGGTTGCTGTGCGCGGAACGGACGACGATGGGGGGAGAGAGGTCTTCTTCGCGCGTTTGGCTGGAGCAGGTGTTGACTTGCGCTTCCTTTTGCCGGTTGGGGCAGCCGTCTGGACGGCGGCCGCGGCATCGATAGCCAAGGGGCGAGTGGCTGCGGCGGAGCCATGGGCATCTACCGGGAGGGAGAAAGCAAGCTGGAGCAAGTCGTCCTTCGAGGCGCCGTCCGCAACGGGGACATTGCGCGCTTCCAGGAGTGCCCGGAGTTCAGCGGCGGACCAGGAAGCGAGACTCGGGGCCTTAGCCTGGATCCGAGAACTTCGGCGCAATGGGGTGTAGTCTTCCTCATCGTCGTCAGTCTCATCTACCACGAAGTCGTCGTTAGGCTCCGACATGACAGCGAAAAAGCAGGTTTGGGTAACGTGTCGAGAGTGCAGACGGTATTTTGACGTCGGCACCTGAAGCAGCGAAAAGGGTGAGTCAGACACGTCTTTTTAAACATGTGAGGCTGGCCTCTGATTGGCTGCAGCGTGATGGATAATAATTGAGTCCTTCCTGGCAGAACTAACGCAAGCTACATAAGCACACGATCACACAAGCATGCGCCCATACATGCAGATGTTTACCCACAACCATAAAGACCACTTTGTGTGTGTGTGTGTGTGTGTGTGTGTGTGTGTTTACGTGAAGTCACATTTTTCTGTCACATTTCTGTATTCCTTAAGTGAACCTAAATCCTTTGAATTTATTGCACTCAAGGTTCATTATGGCACCAATAACAACTCCTTCATAATAGTTGGGATCTATAGACCCCCGTCAGCTGATTCTAAATCCATAGATCAGCTGGCAGAATTGATATCTAGATTCACTGACTCAGAAGTTCTAGTTCTTGGGGATTTTAATATTGACTGGCTAACTGATGCCTCCAAACATCTTAGAGATGTTTTCTCGAGTCTATTTTTGGATCAACTTATTAATGATCCAACAAGACCAAACTCTAAGAACCTTAGCAAATCATCTCTTATTGATCTACTTTTTACAAATAAGATGAACAAAATTAGCGCAAGTGGTGTTTTTGATTTAGGGGTCAGCGACCACTGTCCCATTGCCTGTATTAGGCACAGCACTCTAACCAAAGCACTGCCTCACATTTTGGTTAAAAGAACTATGAAACATTTTAATGAGCAAGCTTTTTTAAATGATCTCTATGAAAGTGACATTCATCTAACAACTGAAATTCCTGATGCTGACTTGGCTCTACAGTTTTTCTCAAACTCATTTATTTGCATTGTTGACAAACATGCACCTTTTAAAAAGATAAGAGTAAAAAGTAGAACAAACCCATGGTTCACCCCTGAACTCTCCTCTCTTTTTCAGTCAAGAAATAAGGCTTGGTCATTAGCAAGGAGGAGCAAGGATGCCTCCGACTGGACAAGTTTCAGGAAAATCAGGAACAGATGTACATTATCTGTAAGAAAGGCTAAATCTGACTATTACTTTAACCTTGTCTCTAGTTCGTACTCAGATCCTGCAAAATTCTGGAAGGCTGTAAATTACAAAAACAATAAATCTGTTACACCTATGCCTTCTTCAATTAAGTTTGATGATTGTCTACTACAAGACAAATCAGACATTTGCAGTGCTCTTAATAAACATTTTTCTTTAGCCAGTCAAAGTTTTGACAATAGCAATAATCATTCCTTTATGCCTAGGGCTGGACATGATATGCGTATCAGAGACAATGTCAGAGACGATGATCTGGAATTCAGGCTTCATCCTGTGTCTAAGCATACAGTGCTATCTGCTTTATTAGCAATTGATAGTCGCAAATCCACTGGAGAAGACCAGCTAGATCCCCTTTTTCTTCGCACTGCGGCATATATAATAGCAGAGCCATTATTGCACATTTTCAATTTTTCTATTTCCACTGGAGTTGTCCCTACACTATGGAAATTTGCACACATTACCCCGTTGCACAAGGGGGGTGATAAGACTGACCCTAACAACTATCGACCAATATCCAAGCTACCGTGTCTCTCAAAAATACTAGAGAAGTTGGTAAATGATCAGCTCAAAGAATTTCTAAATACCAATAATATTTTGAGCCCTCTCCAATCAGGCTTTAGGCCTAAACATAGTACAGTTACTGCTGCTACTAAAGTAATGGATGATATTATCACTTCTCTTGACAAGAAAAAACATTGTGCTGCCATCTTTGTGGACTTATCCAAAGCATTTGACACCGTGGACCATTCTCTGCTTCTACAAATTCTGCCTGGTATTGGTTTTAATGCAAGTGCCTGTAAATGGTTCCAGAGCTACCTTTCAAACAGACACCATACTGTAAAATTGGGTAATACTCAATCTGACCCCCTGCTAATAACCAAGGGGGTCCCACAAGGTTCAGTATTAGGTCCGGTACTCTTCACCATGTACATAAATAGCATACTTTCTCTCCTTTCCAACTGCTCTATTCATCTATATGCAGATGATACAATTTTGTATTGTGTTGCGGATTCTGTACAGCTAGCCTTGGAGAAATTGCAGCAGTCTTTTAATATCCTACAAAATGCCTTCATTAGTCTTAAGCTTCTACTTAATGTAAGCAAGACTAAATGTATGGTCTTTACTCGATCTAAGCATGGCATGAAAAATGATTTTAATATATCTACTTTAGATGGGTCTGTTATTGAGAGAGTATCACATTATAAGTACCTGGGAATCTGGCTAGATGACAAGTTCACATTCAAGAAACATACTGACTGTCTTGTCACTACGCTCAGACAAAAGCTATCTTTCCTGCACAGAAATAAATATCACTTTCCTGTTTTCTGCAGAAAAAAGTTAATTGAAGCTACTTTTCTGTCTTCCCTTGACTATGGTGATATTATTTACAGACATGCACCACTCTCTAATCTGAAGGCACTTGACACTGTCTATCATTCAGCTCTTCGTTTTATTACTGGGGATCCATATAGTACACATCATTGCCTGTTATATGATAAAGTTGGGTGGGCTCCACTTTCTCACAGAAGGGACATGCATTATTTTATTTTTATTTATAAGGCCCTCACTGGCAAACTCCCATTTTATATTTCATCTCTTTTAGTTTGGCACTCCAACCCATACCAAACCCGCAGCAGCAATTTTTTACTGGAGGTCCCTTATGCCCGCACAGAACTGGGTAAAACAGCTTTTAGTGTCTGTGGACCTTCAGTTTGGAATAACTTACAACTAAGGATGGGTCTTCAAGCCTTTGTGCCATTAGAACATTTTAAAGTTACACTGGGAAGTTTTTTATCACATACTTGCACTTGTTTTAACTCATAAGTTTTAATTCATAGTTTGTCTTAATTCTTATCTCTTATATGATTTATGGTGTATTGTGTATGTTCGTTGTTTATATATGATTTTATATGTGCAATTGTTTGTTTTACTCGACATCATTGTAAATGAGGGCTGGGCCCTCAATGATTCTTCGAGTTTAAATAAATGAAATGAAATGAAATGAAATGTGTGTGTGTGTGTGTGTGTGTGTGTGTGTGTATTGCATACAGTATATGTGACACACATGCATTTCATGTGTATGTCATGTGCAGGTCTTTGAAAGCATATCCTCCTTTGTACGCACTCTGTATGCCACTGTGTGTGTGTGTGCGCATGAGTGTGTCGGTGTGTGCGTCCGTGTCCGTGCGCGCACGCACGTCCGTGTCTGCCACTGTGTGTGTGCGTCCGTGTCCGTGCGCGCACGCACGTCCGTGTCTGCCACTGTGTGTGTGCGTCCGTGAGTGTGTGTGTCCACTCGTGTGTGTGTGTGTGTGACTGCATGTGTGCGAGTGTACAGTATGTGTGTGCATGTGTGTGTGTCTGTGTGTGCGCGTGTGTGTGTCTGTGTTTGTGTCGTCCGTGCGAGAGTTTGTGCGTCCGTGTGTGTGTGTGCCCGTGTGTGTGTGCGTGCGTGCGTTTGCCCGTGTGTGTGTCCATGTGTGTGTGTGTGTGTGTGTGTGTGTGTGTGTGTGCATTCATATCCCATTTCTGCCTGTGACCATAATACGGAGATATATGTGTATGTTTACACCCGAATGTGTTTGAAAACATAAACGTCTGTATACCGATACGGGCTTCGTGTATGTGTGTGTGTGTGTGTGTGTGTGTGTGTGTGTGTGTGTGTGTGTGTGTGTGTGTGTGTATGTGTGTGTTGGTGTTTGTGTGTGCATGTGTCCACTCGTGTGTGTGTGTGTGTGACTGCATGTGTGCGAGTGTACAGTATGTGTGTGCATGTGTGTGTGTCTGTGTGTGCGCGTGTGTGTGTCTGTGTTTGTGTCGTCCGTGCGAGAGTTTGTGCGTCCGTGTGTGTGTGTGCCCGTGTGTGTGTGCATGCGTGCGTGTGCCCATGTGTGTGTCCATGTGTGTGTGTTTGTGTGTGTGTGTGTGTGTGTGCATTCATATCCCATTTCTGCCTGTGACCATAATACGGAGATATATGTGTATGTTTACACCCGAATGTGTTTGAAAACATAAACGTCTGTATACCGATACGGGCTTCGTGTGTGTGTGTGTGTGTGTGTGTGTGTGTGTGTGTGTGTGTGTGTGTGTGTGTGTGTGTGTGTGTGTGTGTGTGTGTGTGTGTGTGTGTGTGTGTGTGTGCGTGTATGTGTGCGTGTATGTGTGCGTGTATGTGTGCGTGTATGTGTGTGTGTGCGTGTGTGTGTGTTGGTGTTTGTGTGTGTATGTGTGTATGTATGTGTGTGTGTGTGTGTGTGTGTGTGTGTGTGTGTGTGTGTGTGTGTGTGTGTGTATGTGTGTGTTGGTGTATGTGTGTGTGTGTGTGTGTGTGTGTGTGTGTGTGTGTGTGTGTGTGTGTGTATGTGTGTGTGTGTGTGTGTGTGTGTGTGTGTGCAATGCATAGTTCCCTGGGGTGTCGCTGCACTCATATGG
>NC_085876.1:48048646-48063646 GCF_034702125.1 Engraulis encrasicolus
TTGCTGTAATGCTTTTCATAGGCAGCTGCTTGGCCCAATGGTAATAGTCCTGCAATATGGAGGTTGGGAGCTTGAATCCCACTCGGACTCATGTTGATTTTCAAAATTATATCATATGCAGTGTTCCTTATCCAATTTAAAAAATACCATTTATGTCATTTAGTATCAATGACAAAGGTGGTGGATTAGAGATATGGAGGTTGGGAGTTCGAATTCCACTCGAACCCATGTTGATTTTCAAAATTATATATGCAGTGTTCCTTAGCCAACTTCAAATACCTTGTATGTCATTTAGTATCAATGGCAAAGGTCCTGGATTACAGATATGGAGGTTGTGAGTTCGAATCCCACTCGGACCCATGTTGATTTTCAAAATTATATCATATGCAGTGTTCCTTAGCCAACTTAAAATACCATGTATGTCATTTAGTATATCCCCAAAACGCAGAGCTACAACACTTTCAAGATGGCTGAATCCAAGATGGCTGAATTGTTTGGCCCATAACTTCTGACTGGGTGGATGGATTTTTTTTCCAACATTTCTTTTAGCTTTGTTTTCTCAATAGTACTTTGTTTCATCTCTGCCCCAAAAGGCAAGCCCGCTTCCAGCATTTTCTGTGAGAATGCAATCTATCCTTATCCTCTGCATTTCCTATGTGTTCAATCCATTTGTCTAACTACAAAGTTCTTAGCTAGTATAATAATGACAAATACATAGCCTACAGTATTCAAAATTTCAATTCCTTTAATGCAAACATTTGAACTGCAAATTTCATACATGAACTACACAAATAGTGAAATTAAATGTCTTTTGTTTGTTATACAAAAAATAATGTTAATTAAAATGACAGACTGCTATTCTGTATAAAATTCTATTTTACCAGAATACTTTTCATCATATTGAAATGTAAAACACACACACATACTGTAGCATCCTCAACATAAACATTAGGTAAAATGAGTTCAACATAAAATTGGCATTACTTTCCATAAATATCATGGCTGAAGTGTTGGAGTGTGCTGTGATCTTGCTTTGTTCTGACTCAAACTTTTAAATGTAAAAAATGTAAACAAACAAAATATGCATACTCAACATAAACATACGTAATACTGACGTTACTTTTTCCAGTAAATGTCCTTGATCTTGTAAATTCCGTAGCCTACATGACTAAGAAGTATCCACGCTTTCATCCATTGGCTGTTCTTGCATAATAAGCCTTTCAGTCGTGTGCTGAGAAGGCTGCTGCGTCCAGCAGCCTTGTACAGCTTCATGATGCTTATTGATATGTCACCTCCACAGTCGCCTTCAAGTAGGCTCTCCACAAGAGTATCTCTTTTTTTTTTTGATTAAACATGGTGCACAGCTGACGGATCAGGTGTGACACTAAAGCGATGGTTCAGAGTAGATCCACCCTAATGCCATTTGAATCGTGACATCCATCCAGTAATCCACCCAAGTGTTTTCTGGCTTTGGCGAACATTAGCAGAGTTACCGAGTTATTGTATGGCTATTCCGAATAGCTTGGCTTAAGTGCTATTGGGCATTCACATACATCTCCAAACCTACCTCAGAAAATTAACATGTCATGACACCAAACTTCTACAGTAGTACAAATATGGTCTCTATTCACCAAACTAAGCATTTGGAAGTTTGGAAATAGTGCTGGAGTTTATTATTATCAACTCAAGCTGAATAGATTCTGTCCTGCTAAAGCTTTGCCATCAGGGGCAGAGGCAGGATCAACATCAGGGACATAGACTGAGTCACCATCAGACAAGGAGGCAGCTTCAGCACCATGGCAGAAAACTACTCCGAACCATCACTTTAAATGCCCCAAGCATGGCCATATCTTGTTCAAGGACAAAATCAATACTTTTCTGTGAAACCTCTGAAGGTTAATAGGGAGCTCCATGACACATGGGTTTTTCAGCACCAGGGGCAGAGGCATCATCAACATCAGAGACAGAGACAGGGTCACCATCAGGGACAGAGGCAGGGTCACCATCAGGAACAGAGGCAGGATCAACATCCGGAGTAGAGGCAGGGTCACCATCAGGAACAGAGGCAGGGTCACCATCAGGGGCAGAGGCAGGGTTACCATCAGGGACAGAGGCAGGGTCACCATCAGGGACAGGGGCAGGATCAACATCAGAGACATAGGCAGAGTCACCATCAGACAAGGAGGCAGCTTCAGCTAAGGCCAAGACCTTTAGGTCTGAATACGTCGAACTGATTGATATACCCACAAAAACTGAAAAGGGACTTGTGCTTCCTATGAGGACTCTTGTGCTTCCTGTGAGGACTCTTTTCAGTGTGTTCTATTTTTATTTTCAAGCAAAATAGTAAAATGGCCCCTGCTGGAAAACAGCCCCCTCTATTCTAATGAATCTATTCTCTTAATCCACTTCAATCTCAAATGTAAACTAGACTGCCTGTGCAGTCGCCTTCGACTGCTTAAGGTATATCCCCGAAACGCAACGCTTCCAGTCCCCCATCATTCCTACCACTCCCGTCCACCTTTTCATAAACGTATATGATAAATACAAAATATTAAAGAAATATATTTAATATCTATACATAGATCAATGACGTGCATAGGCTTAAAACCAAATGACTATTGTGAAAATGAATCAAAAAATGGGGCAAATGGTAACACTGTTTTAATGGTTCACTATTACAGTGAATATACCACATTAGGTACAGTGTAATAACCATTGTAACAATATTTAATACCATGTAATACCAGTGTAACACCATGTACCAATTTTGTACTACATCATGTATTTTTGTGTAAGTGGTATTACATGGTATTGTATATTGTTACACTGGTATTACACTAGTATTACATGGTATTAAATATTGTACATTGGTTATTACACTGTACCTGGTATTGCATATTGTTACACTGGTATTACACTAGTATTACATGGTATTAAATATTGTTACACTGTACCTAAATAATATGGTAGATTCACTGAAATGGTGAACTGTTAAAATAAGGTAGTACCGGGCAAATCAATCCACCCAGTCAGAAGTTATGGGCCAAATAAAAATTCCGCCATTTTGAAACTGTTGACCTCCAAACTCAAATCAGTTCATGAACCTACCCTAGAGCATTAACACACCAAATCTGGGACAAATCCATCCGACTGGTCAGAAGTTATGAGCCAAACAAAAAATCGGCCATCTTGAATTCAGCCATCTTGAAAGTGTTGGCCTCCAAACTCAATTAAGTTCATGAACCTACCCTAGAGCATTAACACACGAAATCTGGGAGAAATCCATCCACCCAGTCAGAAGTTATGGGCCAAACAAAAATTCGGCCATCTTGAATTCAGCCATCTTGAAAGTGTTGAATCAGTCAATCAATCAAACTGGAATCAGTTCATGAACCTGCCCTAGAGCATTCACCCAAAAAATCTGGGACAAATCCAAACATCCGTTCAAAAGTTATCGCGTTAACACGAAAGACCTTACGCGGCGGCGGACGCGGCGGACGCGGCGGCGCACGCAAAACCATTACATCCCCGACGCTCCGCGTTTCGGGGATATAATTACCTCCACCAAGGAGGTAATGTTTTCGGTCGCGTTGGTTTGTCTGTCTGTTTTTCTGTCTGTTTGTCAGCAGCATAACTCAAAAACTAAACATTTTTGGACAAAACTTTGTGGGTTTGTTGATAATGACCCAAGGAAGAAGTGATTAAATTCTGGGGGTGATCCGGATCACGAACCGGAACCAGGACTTTTTTAAAGATACTGTCAGGAGGATAGCTCAAAAACGAATCAAGTGATTTGGACGAAACTTTGTGGAGCTATTAGTAATGACCCAAGGAACAAGTGATTAAATTCTGGTGGTGATCCGGATCACGAACCGGAACCAAGACTTTTAAAAAGATTCTTCACTATCTAGACGCCCCCTAGTGACCAGAAATTGAATTGCGAGAACAGCACTAAAACAAGGCAGAAAGATTTAGGGTGTAACATGGTCAAATGTATCAAGCAGCATCCTTGGCGGAAGTCTGCGCTCTCTGAGTGCTTCTAGTTACATTTTATTTACTGAATAAAATTTAGATAGTTAACAATTTAGTATTATTAGCATGGTTAGCAATACCTGTCAACCAACCTTAGCTAATGTTAACTTAAAACACTTGGCTACACATTTACCATTGTTGCTATTTGACGCTATTGGCTTTTTTATGTTTCAAATGGGCCCAAATGATTACATTACTGGCAGTTATTACGTTATGGGCATCGTTATTACATTATCAACGCTTTTTTTTAGAGTAAGGCCCATAATGTAATAACCTGCCCATAACGTAATAACTTATTACGTTATGGGCAGAACGTTATTACGTTATGGGTAAGGAATTTTTATTACGTTATGGGCAAGTTATTACGTTATGGGTTTTATTACGCCCAAATTATTACGTTATGGGCAGTTATTACGTTATGGGCAGTTATTACGTTTTGGGTTCTTACACGCGCACACACACACATGCCTGTATGCACACACACACACACACACACACACACACACACACACACACACACACACACACACACACACACACACACACACACACACACACACACACACAAACACACACCTGACCCTGAAGTATTTGTGAAACTTTTAAAGACAGAAATCCACATTAGTCATATTCAGTGTTGCTCCTACTTCCTCATCTACGCCAAGAATGTATCATCCTGTCTTCACATCCTTTTCTCAACAGCCCTCTTGCTCTCTCTCTCTCTCTCTCTCTCTCTCTCTCTCTCTCTCTCTCTCTCTCTCTCTCTCTCTCTCTCTCCCTCCCTCCTTCTCTCTCTCTGTCCACTGGCTAATGTGATTTGTGGGATGATATTGTTGTATATGATTTGTTAATGCACTGATTCTTGAGAAAGCGGCAAAAACATGTCTCTGAAATAAACTGCCAATTCTGTTGAAAATAAACTACATTTTCATGAACAAAATGAATCCAGGTAAAGACACAGGGGTCTGTTACATAAATGTACAGTCGTTTGAAATATTTAAGCGTAATTTTATTACTTTTCATGGCTATAAACCTGCCCACACCCTGTAAAAACAGCTGTCCCAAGGACAGACATCATCATTTCAATTGACTTAAAATGTAAAAATCACTGATATTATTGAATAATATCACCATGATGTGAAAGTCCATATTGAAGTGGTTCTGCAGATATGCACATAGTGCGTGTAAAGCAATATTTACTACTATTTTCTGATTGCTCAAAGTGTGTCCAGCATATTAGTCACCACCGTCAGATTTTTTTAAAAAGACAATAAAATCAGGTATGCGCAAGGTCATTGTCATTACTTAGGACCCCTTTTCAAACCTTTAGATCTACTGAGTACTTCACCATCACTGAAGCTCCTGTAAGTTTACTAATTTCTCCTTAATTTGATAATTTGTTTGGACACTGGTACTGTCCCAACCATAAACTGTCAACACCGTCGGGGGTTTTAATAGTATTATTGTTACATTAATGTTAATTACATATACTTTTTCAGAAGCGTCATGAAGCCCCTAAGAAACAGAGCGAAAACGAAGTGGCTAATGTGAGCAAAAAATGCACAATAAAAGAGTGTTTTTTTGTCTCACACCGTCAGATGTCACCACCGTCAGATTTTGTTCCGCTCATCATCTTATTCCATATTTTATTAAATTGTGCTGGTTAATGAAACATTACCAGACATGTTAGTAATAATTGTGACCCAAACTTATACTCCAGCCTCCACTGAGGTGCATTTGGAGGGTTTTTTGTCACAAAACCTGACGGTGGTGACATCTGATGTAGTTCACAAAAAAGCATGTGTTTTACATGTTTTTGACAAGTTTTAAGAATATGCTTCCAATAAGTATCTACAATTATGTTGAATTGTAAAAGTAATTCACTTAAATACAGTAAACTTATTTTTTTACTTCTAATTCTGTCTGACGCTGGTGACAAAACCAAGAAAGAGCCCATTTTATGAAAAATGTAAAACATGGGGAGCTTGGCCAATACATTCACTGCAAAGCCAAGACGTTCATCTATAATACACCTCTATATTTTGAATTTGAACAACTTTAAACCTGTTTATGCCACATTTTCAATAATCTAGGCCTACTTCCTAGAGTATCTAACAAATGAAGAAAAAACACATGCACAAACATACTGTGCACACACAAAAATAAAGTGTTTATGCTAGATGTCATTGACTTGAGAGGGCTATTTATTTTGCTAAATGTAGGTAATAATTAGGTCGCTTTCACCACCTTCAGATCACTGTCACCACCGTCAGTTCTTAAGTCACCACCGTAAGAAGGGGTTTTGGACATTTTAAATGAATGTGCTTACAAAATTTTCCTTTGTAGTTGTTGAATTATCAAAGTAATAGCAAATTTAAGCCTACACGAATATTTGTGAAATTACAAAAACAGCACATATTTTTCAAATTAGAACACATGAAGCAGTATTAAAATAGAATGAAAGTGAATTTTCAACATTTAAAGGCGTATGTGTGAACCAAAAAACACACACAATCACTTAAAAACTCCAGATACATATGCAACCAAATCAATGCACTTTTTATTGCTTTTAATTGTGTCTGACGGTGTTGACAAAAAACAAGGTATGATCGGAGAAAAACCTGATTTCTGAAAAAAATGGAAAATGGGGAGATTGGCCTTGTGCATTTCTGAAAAGCCAAGACCTTTGTCTACGAGGATATACCATATTATTTTGTAATTCACACCGTTTTTTTCTTTCAAGATTACAACCTGTTTTAGCCACTTTCTCAAGAATCAGTGAATGGATTAATAAAGGATTGTTTATATCTCTCTCTCTCTTTCTTTCCTCACCCTCTCTCTCTCTTCCTCACTCTTTCTCTCTCTCTCTTTCTCTCTCTCTCTCTCTCTCTCTCTCTCTCTCTCTCTCTCTCTCTCTCTCTCTATCTCTCTTCCTCTCTCTCTCTCTCCCTCCCTCCATCTCTTTCTCCCTCTATCTCCCTCCCCCCTCTCTCTCTCTCTCTCTCTCTCTCTCTCTCTCTCTCTCTCTCTCTCTCTTCTATCTCTCTCTCTCTCTCTCTCTCTCTCTCTTCCTCTCCCTCTCTCTCCCTCCCTCCCCCCCTCTCTCTCCCTCTTTCTCTCTCTCTCTCTCTCTCTCTCTCTCTCTCTCTCTCTCTCTCTCTCTAGATATACACATCTGGTAGCAAAAGACAACAGTGAGCACACATACATCTCTCACTCTCACCCACTGCCCCCAACACACATACACATACACACACACACACACACACACACACACACACACACACACACACACACACACACACACACACACACACACACACACACACACACACACACACACACACACATAAACGCCCCCCAACACACATAGACACTCATAAACGCCTCTCTCTCACACACACACACACACACACACACACACACACACACACACACACACACACACACACACACACACACACACACACACACACCTCATTTTCACCAGTAGAGTGGACTCATTAAGTATTTATGCCAAACCTACGCGCCGCCGTCTGACTGCTGTGTGCCCGGGCGTGTGTGTGTGTGCGTGTGCGTGTGTGTGTGTGCGCGCGTGTGTGTATGTCGTCTGGTCACTGTAGTGTTTAACGATGCCTCATTTTTTGGTGTCTGATGTTTACTCAAACGCCCACTCTCACACCTACCGAACACTGCCAATCTTATATGCCCCTCCCTCCCCTTACACACACACACACACACACACACACACACACACACACACACACACACACACACACACACACACACACACACACACACACACACACACACACACACACACACACAGACACACAAACACGCACACACACACACACACACACACAAACACACGCGCACACACACACACACACATACTTATTGTGCTTACTGACATCCACCTTATCAAATTGGCGACAGGGCTCCATTCAACAGGCTGCGCTGCATGCAGTAGGGAGCATGTGGCTTTTCCAAGGGCAGCCCTGTGATTACACAACAGTAGTCCTGGACTAGAAACATACTGTATATACGCTACAGTATATTTGAAGAGATCAGATGCAAAACCCCCTAACTCCATTTCTGAAGACCTGCACTTCTATATTTTTAGAGAACCCTGTTGTTGTTTTGGTTTACATTCATGTACTTGATAATACATATTAATAGTTATATTACATAAATAAAATGAAAAAATATGCAATTTTGATAGCTTTGTATTAAATAAAAAATAATTAAGATTATTTTCTGAAAAGGCACTTAGGGGGTTTTGCATCTGAACTCTTCATTTCTAAATCAACCATATTCAGACGTCAATTCAAACTCAAAGTGTGACCTATTTTGTGACTCATCCATTTACAGGGAATGTGTACAAACATCTTCAAGGAAAACACCTATGGATGGCTATGATATATCTAAATACATATAGGCTTAATATAGGCTATAGAAAATCTGTTTTTATTTGAACGCAAATTTCTTTCATAAAATGAAATGCCAACCTGAATGTCTTTGCCCGATGTCTCCTCTGTGGTTCTTTGATCCTCTGGCGCCTTCTGCTGTTCAGTAAGGGAAGTGCAGGTTCAAACTGGGTAGTGGTCGTGGAGTGACAGTAGGCCTGTGGAGCCAGCCCACCCCGGTTGGAGCGCTGATGTAAAAGGGCCAACAGAACTAGGGACAGAAATAAAATTGTCTCTCGCGTTGGGGGGCTTAAAAAGGAGGGAAGCAGGTGCAAAATGCATACAAACAGAAATGATATGGAACAAAATGTATCCCCCCATTTTCTTGAGGCTACAGGAAAGGCTTTCCACCAGAAATAATTAGTCTACCGGTAGGACTACAGTAAATCTCACTAATATATGTGTTTCAGAATCTGGGGAGACTGTGGTCCAATATTAAATGCCTCATTTAGGCCATAGTTTGCTTTAACCTTGCCAGTGTAAACACCAGCATTCTGAAAAAAGGGTGAATTATTGCCATTCAGACTGCAAAGTTGCTTTATTGACAGTTATCACCAACAACACATTACAATCACTGATTGTTGACATTACAATGCATAAGCACGACCCGCTGTAACAGGCGACAGACTTGGCAAGAAAACGGTGCCTCTGACGTGGCAGTGGGGCGGAAGCCGCTGTTTTGTGTTTTGCATAAACTGTAATCTCTATGGTGTTTTGGTTCTGAAGAGGAAGTTGCGAGAGAAAAGAAAGGAGGAGACGTGATCGGGGTTGTTGAAATAATTTCACGGTCCACCCTCTAGGAAACCGAACAGTTGACGATAATTCAAGGATCAAATCGTGGAAGAACAGAGTAGTTAAAGCCATCAGCTGACTCCCAGGTAAAACGAATGATCCGATCGGTGAAGTTATGTACCAGTAGCTGCGTTATCACCAGGCAGGGCTATGCTAGACACAGCTAGGTTGCTAGCTAGCATCACAAGATGACAATAATGAAACAGGCCTTAGCCAGAACACGTTAACATCCTGTGTTTGTTTTGACAGCTGATTGCGCTGTGACTGCGATGTGACTGTTCAACCATGAAGGTGTACGTTTTGTAACACACACATAGCTACAGCTCTCAGCGCCTAGTCATTGTCCGTCATAGATATAAAGGCATAATTATGTGCGAGTAGCTGAGCTAGCTTGTAAACATGCTAAGCCCGCTAGCCAGTTAACTGGACTGTCTGTGAGCTTGCACACACTGTCGCAGTTTTCAGCTTCCACCTTAGCAACTCAGCAGCGGGAGAATCGGCTGTCATCAAGGTGTGACTAGGTGTCAGTCTTCTAGCTGTTGAGCTTGCCCTGCCACGGTGGCGTTTTGAAGCAAACAGGGAATGGTCCTCCAAGCTAACCCATATCGACACCTCTGTGTGTTTAAAAATGGCGGCCCTCAAGAATTTTAGCTACGAATACAAAATCAGATGCGGAATTTGAGGAACCGCTGACAGTCTGGAGCTTGCGAATGTAGCTTGATGCTTTGGGGTGGTACCTTTGCTTTCACTGATGCTGCTTGTTTGTCTCACCCTGCATCTTGTCGATACATTGTAACGTCAATTTATTAGCTGCTCTGTCAGTAGGACAACAACCCAGCTCGTTTACCACAGTTAGCAAACGGGATGACTGACAGCAAGTTAGCTATCGACAAAGCTTATCATTGTCAGTGTGTTGTTATGTGCGATAACAAACAATCTTCCTGTTGTCACGAGTGACACATTTGCGTGTTTGGTGAAATTAGCTATATTTGTCCTCTGTCATTCGATTTGTATCGACGTTACCGAGAGCCCAACAACACCGCATCATACCTTCATGTTTGACAGTGCTATGCTCAGGTATCAACGTGGTTCAGCTTCAGGGATACGCCTGTGTGAAAACAAGCCGACGAATAGCCTAGTTCTAGTTATAGGTACTCGGTATCATTTCGCAGAACAAGGTGAGGGTATTCACCAATAGATTGTGCAACAATAGCTACATTGTATCCCGTCGGTTACTGTTGCTGTGGCAAGGTGGTGTGTGTGTGTGTGTGTGTGTGTGTGTGTGTGTGTGTGTGTGTGTGTGTGTGTGTGTGTGTGTGTGTGTGTGTGTGTGTGTGTTAAAAACCATGTCGACTATGCAGTCTTGAGTGACAATATCAGCGTTGCCTACTCTTGTGTTCGATTTAGGAGTAAGGGAGGATGGTGGGATCTGTGCACGGTAGATTGAGTTGCCCATGGTAGTCATATGATGGCAAGGGTTTTGTGTCTTGTTTTTGTTTTTTTAAAATATCTTGTCGTGTCGTATTTACCATACACCTCTCGTTGAGTCGGAGCGTAAATGCCCTCTCTGAAGACAGGCATCCAGTGCATGTCATGCCATGTCAGCCCATTTCGATGCTCGTGTAAACAACACGGATATTGGTGCACCGTGCACGGCCATAGCGACGGGCGGCGCATGACACACATTAGTGCTGCGAACATTGGTGCATTTGTTTTCGGTCAGTTAGTATGGTATGGTCCGCCAGGTCAAACTGATGATGCATCTTGCTAGAGCTACTTCGATGTTTTTGTTTTAGAGCCGTTATACTCGGATGACCCCCCTCTCCTTCAATCTGTAATGTTTATTTTGACAATTGAGCTGCCGGGCTGATAAGTGTGTGTGTGTGTGTGTGTGTGTGTGTGTGTGTGTGTGTGTGTGTGTGTGTGTGTGTGTGTGTGTGTGTGTGTGTGTGTTCTCATCTAATCTTTGTTTGCCTTCCTCTTGTAAAGTTTGCCAGTGACTTAGGTTGTCCTCTCTTTCCTAAACAAGGTTGTCTGACAGAAGACCGACAGAGTAGACATCTTGATTTCTTACCTGCTCATGTCGAGGCTGAGCAGCTGTGCAGCACTTTGCATGCACGCACATCATAGAACATCATAGTGTTTTGTTTGGCATGCCTGTCTCAGAGAAGATGGACACTCTGTAGTCTTTGATATGCAAGTTGAGGTCATGACTTCTGCAATGAGACATTTTATGGAATGCCATTGTTGATGCATTGCACACACAGTAGTCAGTGACTCCCACCAAGCACGTGGCATTGTGTGGCGCTGCAGGGAAAAAAACATTTGGCCAGAGTGGAAGTGTAGTTCTGATACATGGTCAATTTGTGGTACTATGTTCTATGCATGGGACACACTGGAAGTATTTCCTTTGTCAAGCAGTACTGGGCAACCTGGATGGATTAGTTATACAATGCAGTGCTGCACCTGTGCCTCTTTTCCAATGAGGTTTTTCTGGTAGGTTTCCAGCTCGACACCGCACGAATCGGCAGCCACTTTTTGCTTTTCAAATAGGCACGGCACCGCTCAATCGTAAAGCAAAAAGTGGCGGCCGAGTCAAACTGTCGGACTGTAGGCCTACCAGAAAACTGTCAGTGGAAATGAGGCACTGGTAACCTGATTTAATTGGACTGGTAAAATGAGGTATTTAGGTTTGAATATATGGCACTGAATTATAACTAATGAATCCAGAGGTTCCCCATCACTGGTGTCATGGGTTCTTAATTTTTGTTTTCCCCTGGCTGCGCACAACTCAACCTCTGATTGTTGGGAACCGCTGTCAGTCAAAAAAGTAACTCACGTGGTTGGCTGCCAGTGTCTTGCCCCTCCTCGATGATGATGATGATGATGAGGGACTTTATTAATCTCTACAGGGGAAACCTCACAACACTGTGTTTATAAACAAACAAAAAATATATATGATGATTACTGTTGGTCCTACATCTGTCCATGCATGCCTGACTGATTGATTGTGTGTGTGTGTGTGTGTGTGTGTGTGTGTGTGTGTGTGTGTCCCACAGCAGGCAACAACGGGACCAGTTGAGAGCAACTGCACGCTTGTGTGTGTGTGTGTGAGTGAGAGCCAGCAGCAGCAGCAGCAGCGGATCAGAAGCAGGAAGCAGGAGGTTTGATTGACACAGGCTATGGCCAATCGGGGAGGAGCCACGCGCCCCAACGGGCCCAACGCGGCCAATAAGATCTGCCAGTTCAAGCTGGTGCTGCTCGGGGAGTCAGCCGTGGGCAAGTCCAGCCTGGTGCTGCGCTTCGTCAAGGGCCAGTTCCACGAGTTCCAGGAGAGCACAATAGGAGGTACACACACACACACACACACACACACACACACACACACACACACACAGGTGGGGAAGTACAGCCTGGTGCTGCGCTTCGTCAAGGGACAATTCCACGAGTTCCAGGAGAGCACAATAGGAGGTACACACACACACACACACACACTTACACGTGCGCGCAGGCACACGCACGCAGGTGGGGAAAGTCCAGCTTGGTCCTGTGGGACAGCACAATAAGATGCCAAGGCATGTCAATCTAAGCTCTTACACACACACACACACACACACACACACACACACACACACACACACACACACACACACACACACACACACACACACACACACACACACACACACAGTGAAACCTATGTGCATGACGAGCAACAGAATATGTTTGCATTGCATACATGCATTTTTGCATGTGGTTGATCCACACACAGTCACATGTTAACCCACTGCAGCTAACACAGTCACAAGGTAAGCATGTTAGGCATGTGCATGTACTATACGGGCATTTTCAATCGCGAACCACTGAACGTGTTGAAATATGGATATATTTTGGAAATGTATATAGGGCGTACTAGAACAGTGCTGGTTATTAAGGAGTTCTGCTTCTTCAACAAAGGGGTAATTCCTCGCGCTTCTGTTTTATCATCTAGTGCATCGACGGGAGAGAGGCAGGAAATCATCACTGGGGAAACAACACCGGAGCAGCACAGATGCAATTCTTTTTGTTCTTTATTCAAGTGCACAGCATGATGACCCATCGAAACGTTAGTCATGTTGTGCACTTGAATAAAGAACAAAAAGAATTGTATCTTCATGATGAAGGTTAACCCATCGAAACGGTAGTCATGTTGTGCACTTGAATAAAGAACAAAAAGAATTACATCAGTGCTGCTCCGTGTGTTGTGTCTCCAGTGAAGAGTGCTGCTTCTTGTTGGGCCTTGTTGTTGGGCCTTGTTGTTGTCCGGCCCAGGGGCCCACAGAGTCATAATCCATCCCTCAGTATGGCCATTGGCCTGTCAAGGTAAAATGCACCCTGACTCCACTCTTTCACTCTTACCGAAGATGTGAATTCACCTTTGTGGCTGGTGCAGTGTGTATGCAGTATTACTGGGGTTTCCCCTGAACGCTTAAGAGAAATGTGGCAAACTGTTAAACAAAGGCGAATGTAATTTGTTCATATTACATTATTGCATTACATTACATTACACCAGTGTTTCTCAAAGTGGGGCGTAAGCCCCCCTGGGGGGGGCATGGAGGCATCTCAGGGGGGGCGTGTGACATTTGATTTTGTTTTTTTCCCTCCAAGGACATGATTTCCTGTCTCGCCAATAAGTCAATGCGTTTAAAGCCCTCACCAACATTATATTATTAATTGTCATGAATTTAAATACCATAGGAAATGAACACACATCTGCATTCGACTGCAGTCCCTCTTTGTTTAATCACCAGTCACCTTTCCTTTGATTCTGCGCAACTGTCGGAAAAGCTATCTGCGCGAGTACTGCTGTTGCTTGGGGGGGGCTCGAAAGCAGTCAGACCCTCTGAAGGGGGGAATGATGGAAAAAGTTTGAGAACCACTGCATTACACTTAGCTGAGGCTTTCATTTATTCAAAGCGACTTACAACTATTATTGCTGTTTCTAACAATGTTTTTTTCCCATTTGTTAAGCACTTTGAGTTACATGCCTTGTATGACACAGTGCTATACAAATACAATTATTATTATTATATTATTATTACAGGGTATTGGTTACAGTCCCTGGAGCAAGTTCATAGGCACCAGAATGAACTAGTTCATAGTCGTTCATCAGGCAGTAAAAAGTGAGCGTTTAGTTCAAGTGCGCCCAAATAGTTCATGAACTATAGTTCATTGAACTAGTTCAGGTACAACACTGTTTAAGACGGAGACAAGAGCAAGGCTACGATAGTAGTTTCAAGACCAGTCCCGACTACTACCGTACAACATGATTTCTTGTTCGTGTTTCCCCTAGTGAAGGTGACCCAAGGACTGACCGTGCACACTCAACTGTTTTTGCCCATTACTTGTGTGCACTGGTCTGTGCTTTTCAAGCTAAAGGCATCTGAACTGTAACCAGGCCGCGCCCTCCTAGTGACGCAACACCTTCAGCGTTGCAACTAGCCAGGTCAAGAGCAATGCAAGTACTATCTGAGTTCCCAAAAATATGGGAACTCTTTTGACTTTTGTCAGAAAGCAAACAACCATAAGCAAACCAAGGGAGGCGGGTCAACCGTGCCATGTAGGAAACATTAATTGTTATCCTCTTGGTCAGACCAAGTTTCGAAGAGATTTGAACGTTGATGATAATCAGGCTATCTGAACTGGCACCTCTTCTGGATGTACATCA
>NC_085876.1:48066146-48091146 GCF_034702125.1 Engraulis encrasicolus
GGCGGCCGCGGCCGAAAATCATGGGGCAGAGTGTTGCAATGGGACGTTGTATTGAGTGTCGCTTCTTGTTAGATCCACCTGCTTTGGTTTCCCATGAAAATAGGGATGGTTGACGGGTATGGATAACTGTGTACGTCCTGTATGTTCGTTTGCTCCCCTCCCCAGCTGCCTTCCTGACCCAGACGGTGTGCCTGGACGACACAACAGTCAAGTTTGAGATCTGGGACACCGCCGGACAGGAGCGATACCACAGCCTGGCGCCCATGTATTACAGAGGGGCACAGGCAGCCATAGTAGTCTACGACATCACTAATGAGGTACACACACACACACACACACACACACACACACACACACACACACACACCCATGTATTACAGAGGGGCCCAGGCAGCCATAGTAGTCTACGACATCACTAATGAGGTACACACACACACACACACACACACACACACACACACACAGCCATGTACAGAGGGGCCCAGGCAGCCATAGTAGTCTACGACATCACTAATGAAATAGAAGTAGAATCACACACACACACACACACACACACACACACACACACACACAGCCATGTACTACAGAGGGGCACAAGCAGCTATAGTAGTCTACGATATCACTAATGAAATAGAAGTAGAATCACACACACACACACACACACACACACACACACACACACACACGTACTACAGAGGAGCGCAGGTAGTTATAGTAGTCTACGATATAACTAATGAGGTGCACGCACGCACGCACGCGCGCACACACACACACACACACACACGTACTACAGAGGCGCACAGGTAGTTATAGTAGTCTACGATATAACTAATGAGGTACACACACGCGCGCACGCACGCACGCACGCGCGCGCGCACACACACACACACACACACACACACACACACACGTACTACAGAGGCGCACAGGTAGTTATAGTAGTCTACGATATCACTAATGAAATAGAAGTAGAATCACACACACACACACACACACACACACACACATATACTACAGAGGAGCGCAGGTAGTTATAGTAGTCTACGATATAACTAATGAGGTACACACACACACACACACACACACACACACACACTACATAGGGGTATCTACTTAAGTCACATGATATTAGATCAGATTGCTGTGCAGTCATCTACAAGGACTTTTTGAGTCTGACTTTCTCTTGCCAGATGTCTGACTTTAACAACCCTACCGTGTGTGTCTGTGCGTGTGTGTGCGTGTGCGTGTGCGTGTGTGTGTACACTGACTGTGTGTGTGTGTGTGTGTGCTGCAGGAGTCGTTTGCGCGGGCGAAGAACTGGGTGAAGGAGCTTCAGCGGCAGGCCAGCCCCAACATCGTCATCGCACTCTCTGGAAACAAGGCCGACCTCGCCAACAAGAGGGCCGTCGACTTCCAGGTCTGTAAGGGGGTGTTTGTGTGTTTGTTTTTATTAGATCCCCATTAGCTTTTACTTTCAGCATTAGCTATTCTTCCTGGGGTCTTTTCAATTAACAATTGACAATTACAAATATCAGCCACACGGCGTGGCGGCAAACTTAACATAGGCTGCATTGTATTCTTTCTGTGTGTGCACGTGCATGTACATACGTGCCTGCGTGTGTGTGTACACGTCTGTAAGGGTGTGTGCGTGTGCGTGTGCATGTACGTGTGTGTCAAGGCTGACCTCTACAACAAAATTATACATTCATTGTCTGTCTGCACCCATAGGGTGTATTGTACCGCCTGTGTGTGTGTGTGTGTGTGTAGCTCCGTTGAGGTGTGTGTGTGTGTGTGTGTGCATGTGTGTGTGTGTGTGTGTGTGTGTGTGTGTGTGTGTGTGTGTGTGTGTGTGTGTGTGTGTGTGCGCACGTGTGCGCACAAGTGTTACCCCTCTAACATGGTGTGTGTGTGTGTCTGTCTCTCCAGGATGCCCAGTCCTATGCAGATGATAATAGCCTACTCTTCATGGAAACCTCTGCCAAGACATCTATGAACGTCAATGAAATCTTCATGGCAATAGGTAGGTGTGTGTGTAATGAATGTAACTTAAACTAGAACCAATTATCTTTTAGCAGCTCCAAAGGCCCTGGGTAGAGGTGTGTTCAAGGCAGTGACGTGGTTTAAGCAGAGACGGTCTATTGGGACTAGGGATGGCACAAACCGCACCGAAAACCGAAATCGTACAATTCACACACATACCGAACCGAACCGTGCAATCCGTGGCAAACCGCAATTCATGTACTGCCCAAAAAAATCATCACTTTGTAACTGCAGTTATATAAATATTGATTCATATTCCCAGTGCACCATTTATCATGAACTAAAAAAAAGAACCGTAGAGAACCGAAAACTGTGACCTTGACACCGTGATATGAACCGAACCGTGAATTTTATGAACCGTACCACCCCTAATTGGGACTAAGAAAATGTTTGATGTAAACTTAGGCACAGCCTTTTCCAGCCTCAACCAGTAGCAAGCCGAGAGAGGCGGCTTAACCTGGCCGTTTGGGAAACGTTAATCGTTATCTTCTTGGTTAGACTAACATCTCGGTGCGAGATTTGGAAGTCGATGAGAATCGGGCAACTGGAGAAGGCCTTGCGCAGCATTCAGACTCTTCTCCATCGATACTCCATATTAAAGGAACAGTCCACTGTGTTTCAATAATAAAGTGTGTTCTTCTCTGACCTGAGATGAGCTCCTCCCGACCTGCCTCGTCTTCAGACGTGCCCGGCCAGCCTTGTCAGCAACGTGCGCGGCACAAACTCGTTAGCATTAGCCTGGCTCAGCTTTGCCTACGGACGCATTCGGTGCCTTAAAGGGACACTGAGATTTTCAGTTGTTTCATGCTGCCCATTCACTAATGTTACCTTTTTCATGAATACTTACCACCACCATCAAATTCTAAGTATTCATTATGACTGGAAAAATTGCACTTTTCATACATGAAAAGGGGGATCTTCTCCATGGTCCGCCATTTTGAATTTCCAAAAATAGCCATTTTTAGCTGCAAAATGACTGTACTTGGACCATACTAGAAAATATTTGTTTATTAATTAGTAAACTTTCATGTAAAGATCAAATTTGGCAATAGGCAGCCCAGTTTCAATGAGCAGCATAGTTGCAGTACCTTTTTTGACCATTTCCTGCACAGTGTACCTTTAAGTTAGAAGTGACCAAATTGTTCCGTGTGTTCCCTATTTAAACATCCCTGCACGACTAGTAAACTGACCCAAAAGTTGTTGCACAAAATGAAGCGTGGCGATTTCCTACCTAGATAAAGAAATGGCACTGTAATGGAAAGCATAGTAACATATTCAGAGTACTTGACGCATTGATGTCTTCACTCCTAGTCCTCTCGCACGAAGGGAGAGGAGGCGAGGGGGGACTAGAGGGCCTAGCCTTTAAAAGCTATAGGCATTCCAACAACAAAGTGTGTGGTGTGACCTTTTTTTTGGCCGTACCTCTGCATAGTGCAACATGGGATATTTTGTAAAATGGGATTCTCTCTCCCTCATGCCTATTCCCTCTGCCTGTCCTCCTCCACAGCCAAGAGGTTGCCGAAGAGCACATAATAATAATAATGATAATAATAATAATAATAATAATGATGATGATGATGATGATGATCATTCCCTCTCCTTGTCCTCCGCAGCTAAAAGGTTGCCGAAGAGCGAGCCGCAGGCAGCGGGTCCAGCCAGTGGGCGGAGTCGAGGGGTGGACCTAACAGAGACGGCCACGCCCGCCAAGGCCCCCTGCTGCAGCACCTAGGCAACCGACATACCCCGCCTCCCACCCACACCACACCCCCACACCACACCCCTCGCTCTGCTCCAGCGCCCTGATTCGTCAGCCACTACCTGCTCCAGCGCTGTGATTCGTCAGTCACTGTTGAGATGCCCCGCCCCCCCATCTACTCCTCCTTCTCCTCCTCCTTTACTTCCTTACCTCTCAAAACTGTTTTGATCAGCAAGTAACACGAAAAAGAAAGAAAAAAGAAAAAAAAGCTAAGCCCCACCCCCCTGCTGATGTCATCCTCCTGCCTCTTCTCTGCAGTCGCTAACACCACGCCCACGCCCCCGCCAGCCCTCCTCCAAACAGGAAGTGACTAATGACAGGCCCCGCCTACAAAAGAAAAACAAACGGTCTGGTCTAGTGGAGCCGCCTCTAACTCAGCTGTCAATCACTAATGCCCCGCCCCCCTCCCCCAACCTGTGTGTAACCATGGAAACGGGAGGTGTGGCTTACATGGGCCCCTCCCCCGTCTCTTCCGGCACAGCTAAAGACTCTAGAGAAAGATATTTCTAATGAAGTCTACTCTTACTCTTACTCTTACTCTTACTCTTCTCTTCTCTTCTTCTCTTCTCTTCTTTTTTCTGACTTGTTCTTTCTTTTTTTATTTCATTTGCTTTTTTTGTCTTTTTTTATTTCCTCTGTCATCTTGTTTTAAATGTATTTAACAGAATTATGAATGCATGCATCACTACAACAACAACAACAACAACAACCACAACACCATCTGCAGCAAAACACAGTGCTAGGGTAATATGTGCTGATCTGTCGAGCTACAAACTCAAGTTTAGTTACACACACACACACACATGCACATGCACACAGCATTACCGATTTTAGGAGTGTGTGAAACATGCCTGGGTCTGCTTATTGGATGTCCTTATGGAGAACAGCACACACACACACACACACACACACACCTTCTCACCTATAGAGCCTAATGGAGATTTCTTTTGCTCTTGCTTTTTCCTTCTTGCCCCCTTCCTAATCTGTACACACACACACACACACACACACACACACACACCTTCCTACCATCGCCTCAACACCAACCCCCCCCCACACACACACACACACACACACACACACCTCCCCCCTCCTGCCCCCCTCCTTGATCTCCTCATGCCTTGCACTATGTGGGCCCTGCTTCTCTCCTCTGTCTCATGTGTGTGACATGGAGACTATACCAGTCCTGTACTGTACATAGGGGGATGCAATGTAGTCGAAACTTCATTTCACATTTACACAAACTAATGCTTGCTAGGGAGTTGTCTTGGTAATGATATATATATATAAAATATAAATATATATATATAAATATAAATATAAAAATGTACAGTAACCATTAACCTGCTTTGATATGGGTTTGGACATATGAGCTTTTTTTTTGTTTTTGTTTTTGTTTTTTTGTTTATTTTTCACAGAAATGGTTAAATTATAATCTTTGGTGGTCTTTATAAATGTATGTAGTGTTATTAACAAATGAAAAAAAGAAAAAACAATGAAAAAAAAAACAACCCTACAAATCAGACGTGCATTTCTTAACGTGTCTGATGTGCTGAAGGCTGTAAAGGTCCTAACAGATCCACCCCCCTCCCTCCCTCCTGGCCTGGTTGTCACAGACGGTGCGTTTTTGTACACAAACTACAGCTGAATCTCAAATGGTGCACTTGTGCACTTTAGTGTTCATGTTTCAGTGCGCATGCCGTATTAGTTACGCACTGAAACATAGTGCCTGAAGTGCACAAGTGTGCCATTTGAGATCCAGCCTACGTCTGGTAGCACTGAAGTTAGCATGCCGCTCTCGAGTCACAAAACAAATGGTGCATATTGCTACTCACTCACCACCCACAAATTCCTCCAAAAACGTTTTCTGTTCAACTCCAAAGAGTCAATATAGTCTATAATCTGTCCTGTGATTCAATAAATACTCCGGTCGGATATTTTCTGTCCGGAGACCGGTATGCCGACAGCAGTGTTCCAGACGGAAGTTTGTGTAGCTCTCCACATCTCTCCACCAGGGGGCTCCAGAGCTACACACACGCACCGTCAGCGAGACCCAGGCTACCTCCCTCCCTCCTCCCCTCCCCAGAGCCCTCATCTCTCCTCCTGCCCCCGTCCCCAACCCCGCCCCCTGCCTGAAGCTCTCCTATCAGTGCTGCCCCTATACCACAAAGCCCCGCCCTCCCTCTTGTCAATCAGAAGACCTGGCCAATCGGAGGGAAGCCATTAGACGAGAGGCCTCGTCTGATTGGCTGGCTGCCAGTCGTCGTGTGATGGCTGTGGGGAGAGGGAGAGCTGTAACTGTGCTGTGCTGTCCTGCGATACACACACACACACACACACGCAATAATACATACCAGTAATAACACACATACACACGCAAGCACACACAGGCCTGTACCTCCAGTACCACACACACACACACACACACACACACACACACAGACAGTATGGCAAACACCCATGCAGTCCTACTCAACACAGCGTAACATAGACACACACACACAGGAATACAGACTTGAGGTTCCATGTGTGTGTCCTGTGAAGGGTTCTCCATCTGCTGTGTGTGTGTGTGTGTGTTCTCCGTGTTTATGTTCCGTGCCACCGGTGCAGCATTCCAGAGTGCTGCGGCCGGTTCTAATAAACCAGAAGTGAGAACAACAGAACAAACCAGAACTACGTAGTCTAAAGGTCTAACTCCGCTCTTTACAGCACTATCCATCTCCCCAATAAAATCATCAATAAAGACCTGGACACTAGTGCAGTGGCGTCTGACTGGCTGACTGACTCGCTGACTGCCTTGGGGCCTGCGGAGAGGTTCAAAGGTCATGTAGAGGTCATAGGTCATCATGGTTCTCTCTGGAATGCAAGGCAATGGGTAGAGGTGTAAATGATAGTAAATATGTATTGATGTATCGATCCTATGCCTGACGATCGTATCGTGGGGCATTTTTAAGTATCGAAAATAATCGAATAGCTGGCCCCTGCCCAATGCCCGAGGTGTTAATTGTGCAACAAACTAGAAGTGGAGAAATAACTGGGAAAAAAAATTGAATGGTATCATGTCGTGGGGCATTCTTAAGTATCAAAAATAATCGAATTGCTGCCGTAAGAAATCGATATCGAATCGTATCGTCATGGAAGCTGTGGTTTACACTCCTAACAATAGGCATGAGTCAATCTAGTCACTACGGGAGTGGATTCCAATATCCAGACTCCTGTCCTTGGTCTGACCTTGTGGCCTTGCGTTTCGCTGACGCCCCGTCTCCTCTGAGAAAAGAATAAAGTTTCTCCGCTGTCAGCCTAGCCACAACAACTTTTGGGGGACTGTTCTTCATTCACCATCCCATTTGCAAATGAGAAAAAGGCATTAGAATTGAGCTTTTGCGAGATATTGAAATACAAGTCTGTTGTCAGTGACATCATCACGAGGCCACAAGGAGGCAAGTGGAGGACAGGAGTCCGCATATTAGAAGGAACCCCCGTCATTTTCCTTTTCTTATTGAAGGTATTTTTGGGTGTGAGTCAAACTTGTTACTCCCATCCTTTCCTTTGTTATGAAGGTATTTTTTGGGTGTTTGTGCCCTCATTTTGGATAGGACGGTAAGAGTGTGACTGGAAACACTTGGTGGATGAGAGAGTGGAACCATCGCGGCCGGGGGATAACCCCGGCTGGGAATCGAACCCGTGTCCTCTGCTGTGTAACGGCGCTGTGTCTTAGCCCGCCCAGGCACCCCCCCCCCCCTCTCCTCTCCTTTCCTTTCTTGTACTTGAGTGCGTCTTAATATGCGACCTTGCCTCCTCCACTTGCGCTTGTCTCCTCGTCCCGGCTCCTGGCCCCTCCTCCGTGGAGAAAACGATAAAGTTTCCCAGCTGTCAGTCTAGCCACAACAACTTTTGAGGGACTGTTTTTCATTCACCATCCCAATTGCAAATGAGAAAAAGACTCTACAATTGAGCTTTTGTAAGATATTGAAATATAATGCTGTTGTCAGTGATGTCATCATGACGAGAAGCAAGTGGAGGAGGCAAGGTTGCATATTAAGACGCACTCCTTGTGTCATCTTGCCTCTGTTTCACCATTGGGGTAAACTAAGAAGCTGGTTCAGGGGTGAACCAGGTTAAGTTCAGAGGTAAATCATTTAATAGAAGAGATTCCAGGGGGCCCTTGAAAAAAATCTAATTTGGTAATAGGCACCGCAGCACATTTTCAATGGGCAGCATAGTTGCAGTACCCATTCTGGCCACATGCTACACCGTGCACCTTGAACCATGTTCTCAGCATACCCCCCAGGCCCACCTCTGGAGTTGCATCAGGCCTTCATATGGTTTACTGCAGTGATTCTCAAAGTGTGGTCCGCGACAGAGCTCAGGTGGTCCGCGAGGGGATTTCTACTTTTCCAAGACAAGCTAGCAGTAAGCTATATTTGCAACATTATTACGTAGCTAAACATAGCTGAAGTGTCCTTCTCACCACCAGCCAGACTTGTAAATGTGAATAAAAAGTAAGTGATCAGCATCTAAATTAGCAGTGTCAAAATTAGTTCAGTTGACAGGTGTTCCCTGAATATTTTGGGGGGGCCAAAGAGGTCCTCGGTCTGAAAAGGCTTGAGGAACACTGATTTACTGAATTAGGCCTACACGTAGATATACAGTAGCTAACAATACAATGTACATTAAGCTTTTTAGGCATATTGAGTAATACTGTATTGCTGTACACCAACTGTGTACATGATTAACAAACATACACTTTAGGTATAAATGTTTTTACTACATTATGCTTCGGTTTGGTAAAGATAAAAGTCTTGGATGCTGTGTATATCCCATACGGCTTATTTGACTTTCTTTAGGTCTAGATAATGTTTTTTTAAAATATATTTTTTGGTCTTTTTGACTTTATTTATGATAGTATAGTGAAGGTGGTAACAGGAAGCGAGTGGGGAGAGAGAGAAGAGCTGGCAAAGGACCCGGGCCGGGAATTGAACCCGGGTTAGCCGCATGGTAGATGAGTGCCCTGTTAGGCCACGGTAGGGCGCAGGCCTAGATGATGTTAACATAAAGTATGTGGTTTACAGTACAGGACGTTACGCCCACATATCATTAACAATGCCATAGGACTAGACAAAGTAGCCTAGAGGGGGTTGAGTATACATACCTGTATGGTTTACATTTCATGAGGCCTGGTTGTATATGTTACATTAGGCATGCATTTGGTCTACAGTTTGCATACTGTACATACTATACATGATTTGTGTGTGTGTGTGTGTGTGTGCTGTCATCAGGTAGCAAAATTATTTTCCTCTCGGGGATTAATCTTACAAAGAAAAGGACCTGCGCACTGTTCTCGCAGAGTTTAATCGCAATGTTCATCATCAGACGGTTTTTGAAATGTTTCGGTCAACAAAAACGGTGATCAAGCAGCTTCACTTTTTTCTAAGAAAAAAAAACAGTGCGCGAGACCTTTTCTTCACAACATTGACCCAGTGGTGTAGTCTACTTTTTGAAGTGGGTATACTGTATAGGGTAGACTGAGTACAGTTGGGTACACTTTTATTTTTGTCCCCTTCCACGCAGAAATTAGACTATTAAAAGGTCCTAAAAAGAAAGTTGTTTTGGACAGAACATATTTTCAGGATGTTGGCAAATATATAATCAAGGAATTATATCTCTGGGATGTTTAATGTTTTTTGTAATTAATCAAACAAAAAAGGTGCACTTTTGTCCAAACTGTACCCTAGCTAAAAAACGGTGGGGTACAGTTGAGACATAGTAGAGTATAGTTGAGACACCATTCTAATCAATGGGAGGTAATAGCCATGGGAGCTAATAGCATGGCTGATAGCAAAATACTGTACTCAACTGTACCCGTTAGCATCTTTACATTGGTTTTACATAGTGAAATTAGCATTACAGGCTAGCGTCTAAACTGTCCCCTTCTGGCCAGATCACACATCGATAAAGATTTTAAAATGGTTTTAACTGTTATGATGTCAGGAAATATGTCTGCTTTTAGAGCACATATCATGGCTTGCAATCATGTAACTTATATCAAGAGGATAACTACTGGTCATTAGATATTCATTGTTGAAGGACCCTGGTGAAGGAAATCTGACCTGTCGAAAACAGCATTTTCCCAATATCTTTGGATCTGTGTTATGGGCTGGTTTCAAATTTTCCAAGATCTAAGAGGATATCGATGCCCATGTCCACAGCAAAAATTAGATCAGAATTGCGTTGTTACCCAGAGATATTTGGTTTGTCTCAACTGTACCCTGTACTCAACTGTACTCAGTCTACCCTATTTGAACATTTTTGAAGTGGGTATACTGTGCTATTCTAAATGCTGAATCAATCAATTTTAGTTGGCTATACTGAAATCCCTGAAGGAGAGAGGTGCCGCACACTCACAAGTTAAATAAACAGATTTTAATGTGACAACGTTTCGGCCTGTCGGCCTTCTTCAGGTCACGTGACCTGAAGAAGGCAGACAGGCCGAAACGTTGTCACATTAAAAACTGTTTATTTAACTTGTGAGTGTGCGGCACCTCTCTCCTTCTACAATTGTATTTTCTGGTTGCCAGCACCTCTGTTTCTGGTGTGCGTTTTGCACCTCCACTCATATACTGAAATCCCTGACATTTTGAGGTGGGTATACTTCGTATATGTGTGTTCTACGTGTGGATATCCAACGCTCCTGACATGAGCAGGTGTGCAAGTGAGGCCTTCTGAAAACCTCTTGGAGCCAATGAAAAACTTCAGTCAGTCAACCAATCAATCAATCAATGGCTATGCTGTTGCAGCTTCCTCTTGTATTCACAGTTAATCCTGCCGGATGTTGTTCATCCTTCTTGGCGGTATGCAGACATTGGGTGCATCCCAATATGTGACCTTGCCTCCTCCACTTGTGCTTGTCTCCTCGTCCCGCCCCCTGGCCCCTCCTCCGTGGAGAAAACGATAAAGTTTCCCAGCTGTCAGTCTCGCCACAACAACTTTTGAGGGACTGTTTTTCATTCACCATCCCAATTGCAAATGAGAAAAAGACTTTACAATTGAGCTTTTGCAAGATATTGAAATATAATGCTGTTGTCAGTGATGTCATCATGACGAGAAGCAAGTGGAGGAGGCAAGTGGAGGAGGCAAGGTCGCATATTAAAACGCACTCATTACCTTGCTCTCAGACATTACTGTGGCTCTTGATACATCACAAAGACTTGCTGTCCCTGGCAAGGACGCAACAGTTACACGAGCACCAAGAAATTCTCCTTTTTGAACTCTGATGTGTTACCCGTAATGTTGTGTGCATTGCAAAATTTTGAGTAAAACTGTGCTCTTACCCTGCTAATTGAACCTTCACACTTCACCTTACTGGTGCGATGTGCAATTAATGAAGATTAGCCAACAGGCTGGTCCCCTTGAGCCATGAAACTTCCCACACTAAAATGACTAGTGTCTCAGTTATTTTGTCCAACCCCTGTATTCTTGGTCTTGCACCTTGAGTCAGTGAGGTGGGATGCGCATATGCTGTTAACTTACCTGTATGGGTAGTCTTATGTGTATGGGTAGTCATGGGTTAGCGGTTAAGGTGTCAGATTTGTAACCCAACGGTTGCCGGTTCGACTCCCGACCGGCATGGGTTGATGGGGGGGGGGGGGGGTGGGGCGGGGGCGGGGGGGGGTGGGGGGGTGGGGGTGGGGGGGAGTAATTAACCAGTGCTCTCCCCCATCCTCCTCCATGACTGAGGTACCCTGAGCATGGTACCGTCCTGCCGCACTGCTCTCTTTCGGGTGCCATTGGGGGCTGCCCCCTTGCACGGGTGAGGCATAAATGCACTTTCACTTTCATGTGTGTAGGCCTATGGGTTACATTTGGGGTTGCCAGATACAACTGATTATATCCAGCCCAATAAATGCTCAAAATACCTCTGGGTAAAATACCACTCAATTTGAACTAAATCCTATTGATGTCTATGTCTATAAATGTACGGTACACAATGTGTTCTTTAGCCCACAGATGGTCATCCTGATCATCTCAACCACCCAATCTGGCAACCTTAGTTACATTATATTATGCCTTCATATACTGTACGTAAGGCCTTTGAATTAGGTTAAAGAACAACTAAAACCCTTTTGGATAGCTGGATGAATGACAATCATCACAGACATATTGCCTTTATTGGTGTGTAATAATATGATATTAGGCATGACATTTGGTTGACATGAGGCCTAGTAGTCTATGTGGCTTATACATTTTATTGGGCATATTGCATTAGGTACACCATAGACTTTTCGATGCACATTTTATCCAATGAGTGAAAGAGGAATCATTTCCATGTTTTGCTTTCCAAACTGGGCCTCATATTAAATTTGAGTTAACTGAGATTGGTAGTATAGGCTACAGGCCTGGAGAGAAGTAATTAAGTCACTGATTATATCAGTGGGTTTCAACCTTTTTTGAACCAAGGCACACATTTTTAGAAGACGAAATGCCAAGGCACAAGGCCAATGTAAATGTTACGTGAAAATAAAATCCTATTGCCTACCTGTATATTAACAATGTACAGTCAGTCTATAATTTTACACGGCACACCAAATGATTTCCCACCACGGCACACCAGTGTCCCAGTCACAATGGTTCAAAAACACTGGGTTAGATCACTGAAACAATCCTTTGTAGAGTTTCATTGTTTTTTAGTGTAGCCAGTCTCCTTGGCTGATGACAGAACTTTATGTTTGATGACCAATGAGTGTTTATTCAGGAGGAGGTGGCTGCAGGTGTGCCCGTGTTGGAGGGTGTGTGTGTGTGTGTGTGTGTGTGTGTGTGTGTGTGTGTGTGTGTGTGTGTGTGTGTGTGTGCGTGTGTGTGTGCGTGCGTGCGTGCGTGCGTGCGCAGGGCCGGTTCTGGCTTATTTGGTGCCCTAGGCGAGTTTGAGTTCTGGCGCCCCCCCCCCCCCCCCCCCCCCCTCCCTTTGAAAGAAAAAAAAAATCTTTCTTATACCTCACAGAACACAAGACTAATATCCTTAGTAGGCTTAACTAAATAGCATCAAGAACAATAACCGTTTTTCATCAAATGGATTTGTGGTTCTTTTTGACAGGCGACCAACACATCAGATTGAGTCGCATGAAAGTAGCTTCACTGTGTGGTGTGTTGGATGTGATGGTGGTGGGGCCCCGAACCCCAGATGAGAGGGAGGTTATCAATGTGTTTGAATTGTAACGTGAAATTGAAATGCCAGGAGAGTGATACAGTACATTTGCATGTAAAATGCATGTGTAGACAATAAGCCTACCAAGGAGGTCTGCATTGATCTACACTATCTACAGCATCACAAAGCATGGCAGCATAACAATTTTAATAAGCTACACATTTGTGCTGTCTTCCAAACCAATTTCATTTCTGGACTGGAAATAGCGGTGCATTTGTGAGTAGGAGAATGAGAAGGGGGCTATCTATGTGTTTGGAGGGACAGGGTGAGAGAAAGGGAGAAGAGCTGTCACGCTATTGAATTTCATAATATACAAAATATAGTAAATAGCCTCACTTGTCTGCTGTGCATGGTTCTGTTACATGATTAATGTAGGCTATGTCATTCTGGTCTGGAAATTAATGTTTTTTTAAGCTTACAACAAGCAGGTAATTCATGTGGATGGAAGGAGATATGGCAGCTAAAATTGTTTTAAACATTGCACCAGTCTTACTTTACATTGCTTGTCAACCTATTATGATATCAGGTGGGTGTTAGTGAGTAGTGAGTAGGCTACTAACAGCTACTTTACTGGATTTCATTGCTTGGCATACTTGGCTAATGTTAGCATGCTAACTAGCGATTTCTCTGATCAAAAACAAAGCTCTTTTTCTCTCTAATTCCAAATAGTAACCTCATAACTATTAGGCTTTCCATAATCACAAACGGTTGCTGATTAAATCACATAGTTCCAAAACACCCTCTGAAACTCCTGCATCATGCAATGAGTGGTTTAATGAGAACATAATAATCTCCATCCAGCAGAGCAGCACTACTGTTTGCGCTTGCCCCCTCTGTCTCTCGAGTGAGACAAATTCAAAATAGACCGCATGCTGTCACTCGTCCCGCCCCCTTTCTCAGAACTGTCTGTTTATTGGTTCACAGACTTCCCAGAGACAGTTGGAAGAGATATTACTATTGGCTGAGGGGCGCTTTGCCGTGAGGAGCGCTTTCGCCACTCTTTGTTGATTGCGACTTCATAAAAAAAACTTCATATCGCAAAATTACGCATAGGAGAGCGCCATTTCGGCGCCCCTTCTTCACATGGCGCTCTAGGCGACCGCCTAGCCGGCCTATGCTAAAAACCGGCCCTGTGTGTGCGTGCGTGCGTGCGTAATTGCACGGGGGTGGGGTGTTTAGGTACAGTATGTTTATGTGGTATAAGCGCAGACATTCACCCTACATCTGTGCACTGGCACTGCATACTATCGGCAATGCTGAGTGGATGGGTGGAATAGTGTGACGCAATGACGCACAGAGATGATCCGAATGTTTGTGGGTCTTCCGCGCTGAGACGGCTTCGTTCTCCTCCTCCCGGCCTGCTTGACAACCCAGCAGCTAAATCCATAGACAGCATCCAGGCCTGGTCTGTTCCACGACAGCCGAGCAGACGTGCGTGTCTATTGCGCCATTGATAAGTCGTAGTAGCCATGTTATTATTGTCTCCTCCCACTTGCAACAAACACACGCACGGAGCTGTCTCACAAACAGCCGCGTAGGCTGAAAATGCAACTCACGGTGTTAATGCAACTGCTGTGCTGTTGTCGGTGCCTGACCAGAGCGCCTTGTTGTTTCCTCTGGCGGGGGTGTTGAGTAACCCTTCCCCGGGTCTCCCTCTCTATCTCCTCCCCTCTCACTGCCTCCCTCTCTGCGGGATCCGCTCCGAGTTTGACCTTGAAATTTAGTTAACGAATGAGAGCATTTTTGAGTGGCCCTACTACACCGATTCATAACATAGAGAGGGAATATTCGTCTGTGTCCCCTAGTGGAGAGGAGACGGACTTACAATGTCAAATGAAAGGAGAAAAAAGAGGGATGAACGCCATGTCTGAATCCCGCTGTTGAGGAGAGGAGGAGTGGAAAACGGGTACGTCCCCAGCGACTGCGTTACCCAGACCCAGAGCGTCGAAGATTCGGCTCGCAGCGGGTCCTGTTCGGGCCGGTGGATCCCTGGGATGTCTGAGAGCGCAGGGGTCCCACAGGGTTCCCCGGCCGTCGGTGCCTCTGGTTCGGCCCCAGCAGCGCCAGGAGCCGGGGGAACGGAGTGTTCAGGCTCCGCGGTCGGCTCTGCACGTATCGCAGTCAAGAAGGCACAGCTCCGCTCCTCCCCGCGACCCAAGAAACTGGAGAAACTCGGAGTGTATTCCTCCTGCAAGGTACCCACACCAACTGCCTCGGCGGCCAGCCGATCCGTCTCTTATGGCGTCTGCTCTGGACTTAGTTTTGGTTTTGCGTGTGTGTGATCCTGCGTTGCTGACGAGCGCTGCATTTTGCAAGCGCAGCACAAGTAGCCATGGCTGCTTGTTTTTTTTATTACTATTATTTTACGCATTTAATTCTGCTTCATTTCTGAACAGATGAAAGTTCATCAGCAATGCCAAGGGCATATTTCATGGCTGAACTTGAATATTGACACAGTGTGCAAAGGAAACTTTGCAGCTGCGTATTCAGGGGGAAGACGTAAACACACATAGTTGGCGGATTGTCAAGTCCAGTGTTTTGAATATCTTGGTCAGAGTGAGCGAGAACATGGTTTGCTAGCAACAGGGCACTAAACTGTGGTCGACAGCCGTGCCATACACTGGGCGAAATGTGTGTGTGGGTCTGTATGTGTATGTTTTGATGTATACAGATAGCTATGAGACGTGCGATTATGTTTGTCGATGCCACAGCTCGACCAGCCCAGAAGGGCGTCTTTGTTATGACAGGGTGACAGCTGCTTAGGGGCGGGGCTTGCTGCAGCGCGCTCTCGGGCACGCGAGCATGTAGAGTCGCGCGACTGTGTTGTTGTTAATTGAAGGGCAGCAAAATAACAGCACGAGCGGAGGCTCGAGGGGCAGGCCCGGTTACTGACACGTTCCAGAAGGCTTATCTCGTCTCTTTAAACGGGCTAACGGTTACAATTGTCATATCTGACTGACAACAGCCATGTCCGACCGCCTCCATCCCCCCTGCCTAGCCATGGAACTAAAGATAAACATTAGGAAGTGGGGTAGAGAAGTTGTTTAAAAATGGTTGTACAACTGTCATAAATTAAAGATATGGAAACAAGAAAGGCGTACTTTTTTTCTGGGTGGTGTTATTGTTAGAATTTCTGCCCACAAACTTGCTCTCGACAAGATGAAGATAAAAAGAAGTAGAGAGACGTCAATAGACGGTCGTAGAAGTGTAATAAATGAAAGAATGTTTTATTTTTTGTGGCTGATAATGTGAAGACTACACTACAGTAACAGCAACTGTCTTTGTCTTGCCATTGACAAGTAGGTAAATAGCAAATATTCTCACTGGCCAAGTTTTCCATGGACTTAGATGAGGTTTCTTTAAAAGAGTTGGGGTGGGACTGGATGCTTGCCTATCAAAAGAATATGAGAGCCAAGCCAAACTTGTTGTTCTTCTTTTTTCTTTTTCTTTTCTTTTTTCCCTGAAGGTTTTACATAGTATATTTATACAGTGCCAGTGTTAGTTGGAGATGAGAAATGTGACACGTGTGTGTGTGTATGCGCTTGCTTGTGTGTGTGTGTGTGTGTGTGTGTGTGTGTGTGTGTGTGTGTGTGTGTGTGTGTGTATTCTCTCTCTCTTTCTCTCCGAGCAGGCCGAGGGAGCTTGTAAGTGCAATGGCTGGAAGAGCCAGAATCCTCCGCCGACCCCTCCTCCCCCCACTCCCCCTCCTCCCCCCACGCCCCCTCGCGCCGAGCTGCCCACCGCCAACCTGCAGGAACCCTGCAGCAGCTGCAGCCACACACTCTGTGTGTGTCTGTCTGTGTGTGTGTGTGTGTGTGTGTGTGTGTGTGTGTGTGTGTGTGTGTGTGTGTGTGTGTGTGTGTGTGTGCGTGTGCACACATGCATCCATCTGTGTGTGTATGTTGATATGTTTGTGTGTGTGTGTGTGTGTGTGTGTGTGTGTGTGTGCGCACATGTGCATGCGCGTGTGTGTGTATGTGCACACGTGCGCACACGTGCATACGTGTGTGTGTGTTTGTATGTGTGTGCGTGTGCATGAGTGTACGTATGTGTGTGAATGTTGTCTCTTTTTGATACGCCTACTGACTAGGATTGGCTGGCTTGTTTGTTTGTTTGTGTACATTTGGAATCCTCTATGTCAGGAAGTAAGCATGGGTATGGCGCTATGCTCTCCATATGTTGTGCATTGCGCTATGCCGTCCATATGTTGTGCATTGCGCTATGCTGTCCATATGTTGTGCATTACCTGGCACCAACCATGGATTTGTACCAGCCTGATTGTCATCGACTTTCAATCTCTTCGAGACTTGGGGTGCATCCCAATATGTGACCTTGCCTCCTCCACTTGCCTCCTCCACTTGCTTCTCGTCATGATGACATCACTGACAACAGCATTATATTTCAATATCTTGCAAAAGCTCAATTGTAAAGTCTTTTTCTCATTTGCAATTGTGATGGTGAATGAAAAACAGTCCCTCAAAAGTTGTTGTGGCGAGGCTGACAGCTGGGAAACTTTATCGTTTTCTCCACGGAGGAGGGGCCAGGAGGCGGGACGAGGAGACAAGCACAAGTGGAGGAGGCAAGGTCACATATTGGGATGCACCCTTGGTCTTACCAAGAGCATAATTAACAATTACGCTAGCGGGCCTATTCACTAATTGCTGAAAATACTCAACTACGCCATAACAACATTGTTATGACATTACTGAGAGCAGATTAAGACATAGCCATTACAATTTTGGTGACAGTAAGGTTATAACATAGGCTCTGCGCTAAGGGGTTAAGTACTCTCTCTCTCTCTCTCTCTCTCTCTCTCTCTCTCTCTCTCTCTCTCTCTCTCTCTCTCTCTCTCTCTCTCTCTCTCTCTCTCTCTCTCTCTGTCCTGTAATCAGCTACCAGTCCCTGGATGGGTCTCCTCTATAGTCAATAAAACACGATGACTGATTATTTTATAAACTTTTATAAAAGAATATGATGGAATATGCACTATTTTGAACATCATCATAACGACTCCCATTTTTGCATGTGTTCTGGAACAGAGAAGGGGACAGTGCATTAATTTGACCTGAGCCTATACTGCCCTACAATTTCAAAACGCAGTATCTTGAAAATGGTTGAAAATGTGTTTAGACCGTAAATTGGCTTTAAAATACCTTCTTTTTCTTGTGTTTAAAAAATTTGGTCCAACTTGGTCCCGTTTCAGAAAAAAACGATAAAAAAACGATTATACTGGGTTTTTTGGTTTTAGGAGGTCACGTTGTACTAGCCAAGAACGCAGTATAACGCGCATTATACTGCACTTCTCCATTGACACCGTGGTTTAGGTTTAGACAGTAATACCACAACAGAACGCAGTATAATGATTTTTCAGCTAAAAAGTAATGAGAATGATGTTTTTTTGTTTTTTTCTTATGTGCATAAATTTTCACCATAAAAAAGTATTAAATGGAAGTGTCACCACCAACACTACATCACTGGCGAAGGAGGCCCATCAGCGTCTTTACTTCTTGCGCAAACTAAAGAAGGCAAGTGCTACACCCTCCATCATGACAACATTCTACAGAGGAACCATAGAGAGCGTCGTGTCCAGCTGCATCACAGTGTGGGGAGGAAGCTGCACGGAGAAAAACAGGAAGACACTCCAGCGTGTTGTGAACACAGCGAAGAAGATCATTGGAGTACCACTCCCCTCACTGCAGGACATTTACACCGCACGCCTCACCCGAAAAGCACTGATGATCATCAAAGACACAAGCCACCCTGCACACAAACTGTTCAGCCTCCTGCCCTCTGGAAAGAGGTACAGGCGCCTCCGTTTCCGTACCACCAGGCTTGCAAGCAGCACGATGCATCAAGCAATCAAGATACTGAACACTCAACCCACTCTCCCTTCACTGTCAGCCTCTAGCCAGCCAGGCAACTGACAACGGGAGAGCAAGAAACGCAATTTCAAATTCTTTGTATGACCAGTGCATGTAAAGAAATTGACAATAAACTTGACTTGACTTGACTTGTCATCGGCACTTTACCTCCAACACAGTTGCGTGGCCAGCAAGGAAACTTTAAAGCCTATTTTCTCAGTTTGCCATTTTGAATTATACTGCGTTCTGAAATTGTGGGGCAGTAAAGATGGGTTCCAATTTTTTTTTTTTCCCCTGGCTGCGCACAACTCAACCTCTGATTGTTGGGAACTGTTGTCAGCCAAAAAATTAGCTCACATGGCTGGCTGCCAGTGTCTTGCCCCTCCTCACAAAACCCTGTTTATAAACAAAAAAAACCATGTATGGGTTGGTCCATCCAGACATCATCATCATCATGCAATTTCGTTGTGTGCAGTGTGCAGTGTTCACTGGTGTGCTGTGGAGTGCTGTGTCACAATGACAATGGGAGTTGGAGTTTCCCAATGGGCTTTCATTTCTTTCATCATCATGTGTCCTGTCTTGTGATTGGTTGAGAGCAGGTGATCATGTGACCCACCTGGAGCACGTGTCGGAGGAGGAGGTGAACAGGCTGCTGGGTATCGCTCTGGACGTGGAGTACCTCTACAACTGCGTACACAAGGAGGAGGACCCCGACACCAAGCAGGTCTACTTCTCTCTCTTCAAGGTCAGTCACAGACACCAAGTAGGGCTACTTCTCTCTCTTCAAGGTCAGTAGTACACCAAGCAGGTCTACGTCTCACTCTTCAAGGTCAGTCACTATACACCAAGCAGGTCAGCTTATCCCTCTTCAAGGTCAGTCACTTTACATCAAGCAGGTCTACTGCTCACTCTTCAAGGTCAGTCACATACACCAAGCAGGTCAGCTTCTCACTCTTCAAGGTCAGTACACCAAGCAGGTCAGCTTCTCACTCTTCAAGGTCAGTACACCAAGCAGGTCTATTTCTCCCTCTTCAAGGTCAGTAGGACCCTGACACCAAGCAGGTCAGCTTCTCACTCTTCAAGGTCAGTCACAGACACCAAGCAGGGCTACTTGTCCCTCTTCAAGGTCAGTAGGACCCGACACCAAGCAGGTCTACTTCTTGCTCTTGAAGGTCAGTAGTACACCAAGCAGGTCTACTCCTCCCTCTTCAACGTCAGTACACCAAGCAGGTTTACCTCTCACACTTCAAGGTCAGTCACAGACACCAAGCAGGGCTACTTCTCACTCTTCAAGGTCAGTCACTATACACCAAGCAGGTCTACTCCTCCCTCTTCAAGGTCAGTACACCAAGCAGGTTTACCTCTCACACTTCAAGGTCAGTCACAGACACCAAGCAGGGCTACTTGTCCCTCTTCAAGGTCAGTCACAGACACCAAGCAGGTATACTTCTCCCTCTTCAAGGTCAGTCACTGTACACCAAGCAGGTCAGCTTCTCACTCTTCAAGGTCAGTAGTACACCAAGCAGGTATACCTCTCACACTTCAAGGTCAGTAGGACCCTGACACCAAGCAGGTCAGCTTCTCACTCTTCAAGGTCAGTCACTTTTCACCAAGGAGAGTAGAGATAGGAGGGCGTACTGTACTGATGTCATCAGAGCGTAGTACGGCTTGGCCGCGAGGGGAGTCACTTTTCCTCCACGGTCAGTACTGGAGGAATGGTAGTAAGGTGCAATGCCACTACCGCCATGGTTGGTAAATGGACTAAATGGTAGATGGACTGTATTTATATTGCGCCTTTCCACTCCTTCAAGCACTCAAAGCGCTTTACATTGCATGCCTCACATTCACCCATTCACACTCACATTTACACACCGGTGGCCGTGGCTGCCACGCAGGGTACCACCCTACCACCAGGAGCAACTTGGGGTTAAGTATCTTGCTCAAGGACACAACGATGGAGTCAGGCCGAGTGGGGCTCAAACCTGCAACCTTTGGGTTGCCGAACGGCTCCTCTACCACCTGAGCTACCACCGCCCCTTGGAACAAACTGAACACTGACAACTGGACATCCTCTTTCGACCCCCCTAAACCTCATTCCCATCCGGGTCACGGCACCAGTGTAAGACGAGGTGTTCCCGCGCAGTCCGTCCCCCTGTTCAACACTACGGTACCAGAGATTCTTTAAGTATATAGAGATATGCCAATGTAATAGGCTGCTATGGGCACCTAACAAGACCAGGTTCCTGTCTGCCTAAAGGAGCGTGTCATAATAGTCCTAGTCCTAGCATTGAATAGAACAGTCCTTAGGTCTGCCTAGGTCTGCCTAAAGGGGGATTCCCCCCCTCCCCCTTGCAATAATAGAACCCGGAAACAATGGGCCAATGGAACCTCTCTCTCTCTACACTCTCTGACGATACTGTATGAGTATTCGGGAGGGAGGTTTACTAACGGGCTAGAGGGCTAAAGCCTGGTTAGACTCCTCCTGCAGCTGCAGGAGACGTACTGTCAGCGGGGGGGGTGGCGGCAGATCACATACCCAAACAGCCACCACGCCCCCCTCCTCTTTAGAGCTGAAACGCCCCCTTGCAGCGCTCAACGTATACAGTACTTCTCCCAGGCTGGATTGTCTGTAATCTTCCACCATAATATTCCAGTCACTTCTCACTCTTCAAGGTCTTCAGTCACAGACACTGAACAGGTCTCTTTCCTGCTATTTTAATGCAGCCAAAACTCACCATTCAATTTCACTTTCAATTTCATTCTTCAAGGTTAGGCACAAACCCCAAGTAGGCATACAGTCGTCTCACTCTTCAGGATCATAGACACCAATATGGTTATTGAATCACAGCTTAACATCTCTTTCTCTCTCTCTCTCTCTCTCTCTCTCTCTCGCTCTCGCTCTCGCTCTCGCTCTCTCTCTCCCTCTCTCTCTCTCTCTCTCTCTCTCTCTCTCTCTCGCTATCACTCTCTTTTTCTGACAGCTCCTGAAGAAATCTATTCTGCAGATGGGAATGCCCACTATAGAAGCACTAGAGAGTCCTCCATTTGAGAAGCCCAGCATTGAGCAAGTATGCATGCATACACGCACGCACACACACACACACACACACACACACACACACACACACACACACACACACACACACACACACACACACACACACACACAGACACACACACACACACACACAAAGAGATGTTAACTAAATATATGTATATGTGTGTGAACTCATTTTTTTAAATTAAAATTCATGTTTTTATTTCATTTTTAAACGCACAGCACACTCTACTTTTCACATCAGAAGATGTATCACTACAACACTTGCTGTTGTTTACATATCCCTCGTCAAAGACAGGGGGCACTGTTATCACAGACAGGTAAACCATCTGCTGTAAAGGTGCACTGTGTAGGATGGTGGCCAGAGTGGGTATTGCCACTACGCTGTTCATTGAAACTGCTGTCTACTGCCAAATTTGAGCTTTATTTACCAAATGATAAAGTAATAATAATAATAATAATAATTGTATTTGTATAGCACTGTGTCATACAAGGCATGTAACTCAAAGTGCTTAACAAATGGGAAAAAACATTGTTAGAGATAGATTTAAAAGGAGAGGTATAGAGGAGAGGCAGAAAAAGCCGGAAGGCAGAGGAAGAAGAGATAGACAGAGAATGTAGAGTCATAAGGTCAACGTAGGTTAGGACCAGGATTCTTAGATGTGTAAGGTCCATAGTGGCTGGGCCTATCATAAGTCATAGATAGTCACACAGAGATTGGGCGCTCAGGTGCGGCCCCTGGTGGCATCAGGGGTGAGGAAAAACTCCCTTTCGCTTGATTCATAGTTTGTGAGGGGGAAAAAAAGCTCAGTGAGGTCTGAGAAAAAAGACCCCCTGTAGTCAGGAAGAAACCTCAGGCAGAGACCAGCGGCCACCTAGGGGAGCCCCCTGCCAGGGCTGGATTGCGAGTAGTAAGGGCGCTGCGGCGGCTGGGACACTATGACGCCTTGGCAGCTAGGAGTTGGCAAGGATGAAGAGGTGGGTCTTCAGCTGCTTCTTAAAGGAGTCGACGGAGGTGGCTGATCGGATCTCGATGGGGAGGGCGTTCCATCTCTTGGGCGCATAGCAGGCAAACGCGGCGTCGCCGATCTTCTTCTGCGGGGGGGTGGGGGTCCTTAGCAGCTTGGCATCAGTGGACCTGAGAGCTCGAGCAGGGGCATAAAAAGAGAGCATGTCTGAGATATAGCTAGGGGCAAGTCCATTTAATGCTTTAAATACTGTGAGCAGAATCTTAAAGTCGATTCTGTATGAGACAGGTAACCAGTGCAGGTCTGCCAAGACAGGAGAGATGTGCTCTCTCATTCTGGTTCTTGTTAGGATTCTTGCCGCAGAATTTTGAATGAGTTGCAATTTGTCAATTAATTTTTTTGGGAGACCGGAGAAAAGAGCATTGCAGTAGTCTATCCTACTGGTGACAAAGGCATGAATAAGTTTCTCAGCGTCTTGTCGGGGGGCCAAGCCGCGCACTTTGTTGACATTTCTAAGATGGAAAAAAGCAGATTTTGTTATCTTGTTGATGTGAGGCTCAAAGCTCAAATCCGAGTCTATGACCACACCTAGGCTAGTAACCTTATCTTTAATGTGTATGCTTAGGTCACCTAGGCTTGAGTGGAGTTTTGCACGTTTTTTCTTAGGCCCAATGAGCAACACTTCAGTTTTATCTTCATTTAATTTTAGGAAGTTACTGTTCATCCAATCTGTAATGGCAGACATGCATTTAGTCAAGGCATGAATGGCAGTGGTTTGGCTAGGCTCGACAGAGATATATAGTTGAGTAATAAGTAATATTTAGTAGTATGACCAAAGTACATTAAGTTTTGCTAGATGCTATGTGGATCAATACCGTTACAGGTGCAGTGCACAATATTTTCAGCAGTTTCTTTCCAGAATTCTTGCTGCTCATTCACACATGTTACCCTTTTCACGAATACTTACCACCACCATCAAATTGTAAGTATTCATTATTTTCCCAGTCATAATGAATACTTACAATTTGATGGTGGTGGTAAGTATTCGTGAATATGAATGTTACCCTTTTCACGAATACTTGCCACCACCATCAAATTGTAAGTACTCACTATTTTCCCAGTCATAATGAATACTTACAATTTGATGGTGGTGGTAAGTATTCGTGAATATGAATGTTACCCTTTTCACGAATACTTACCACCACCATCAAATTGTAAGTATTCATTATTTTCCCAGTCATAATGAATACTTACAATTAGGGCTGCACAATTAATCGTCAATAATCAAAAATCGTGATATAATCGTGTAATCGAAATTGTGATTTCAATCGTGATTTAATCGTAGCAATAGTGACCTACCTTTGAGAGCGTCCTTGAAGCCAGAACATACTGACAGGCTGGTGTTTCTGGCCAGAAATCTGTTCACCTAAGTGTCACGCTATTGCCTTTTACGCAATTATTGCAATTCATTTTATTTTGCTCATCCCGTATATAATTCAGTCTTGGTTATATTTCATTTTGTTATAATTTTTACAAAATTCAGCAAAAATCAATAATCGTGATTAATAATCGTGATTATGATTTTGACCCAAATAATCGTGATTATGATTATTTTCCATAATCGTGCAGCCCTACTTACAATTTATATAGTTCTTATCACTGACCTGAGAGTAGCCAGTACCATTCGACAACTCTGATTGCAGTCTTAACTGAGTCAGAGGGGCTTTAGTACTAGTGACATAGTAGTGTAGTTGTGTAATAACTACTCATATGAAAGGTTTACTCTTTAGGGAGTTCATGGTGGCTCATGATGGCTTCCTTAAATTCCTTACTGTAGGTGCAGCATTGTTTATTTATATTATGCAGAGACTACACTTCTCTTGCCTGGTTCTCATGCAGACCCGTCGTACATTTCTGCTCAACTTCACACTACTCTAAACTGACTGTCAAACAGTAGGCTACTGAAAGAAGTGTGGAGTGGAGAGGGGTGGGTACACCATGTACCATTCATAGCAGAGTAATTATAGATGGTCAAAAACGGCTGTGGCAATAATAGCAACTCCCCACATTCACACGCACGCACACACACACACACACGCATGCACGCACATACAC